>NW_020536540.1:0-27124 GCF_003426905.1 Ctenocephalides felis
AACCGCTAGACCTACCCTCATGAAAATTTGATCAGTTCTTCATCTTGTTAATACAAGTAAATGTTTTTCGAATTATTCCAATCGGACGCTCCGTTCTCTTAAAACTGAGTTACCGCTTTTGGCACTTTTTTGCCCCGTACCTTCGGAACGGCTAGACCTGCCTTTGCCAAAAACTAATCAGCACGTCTCCTTATCAATACGAATCGAATGTTTTTTGAATTATTCAAATCGCTTCATCCGTGTTCCCGCAATCGTCGACGAAAATTTGTATTCGAACACACACACGTACATCCCTTTTTTCTAAGGTATGCCAAAATGTTCAGAGGTTTTGAAACGTAAAAATATATAAAATTTGCATTTTCGATTTTTTTGCGATTACTATAACTCACCCCTACGGGAAGTTAACTAGTGGTGCATGACATCTCAGGTTAAGGCAAATTACTGGAACTTCTCGCAATTAATTTTTAAAAAACTTTAAAATTTTTGAAACTTTGAAAATTTTAAATTTTTGAAAATTTTGATATTTAAAGAGAAATGACTACTGAAAAAAAGTCTTTTTTTAATATCTTGGATTTTTTTTATTTTTTTTTTACAAGCAATCGCGCTGGGTGGTTGTTTTAGAGATAAAATGTCAAAGCAGTAAGCGCCGTACCGCAGTCTAACGGAATACATTGGTACGGAACTCACAAAATTTAAACTAAATTTGATGTGCATATGTTCAATGATCACTTTTGAACGCCAAATTTTTTTTAATGGGATTTACGAAACTGCTGGATCCATCTTTCCAAAATCTAATCAGTTGTTCACTTCGTCATACAAATAAATCGTTTTTTGAATCATTCAAATTGGACGCTCCGTTTTTTTCAAAAACTAAATTGCTATTTATTGCACTTTTGCCCCGCATCTACGAAACGGCTGGAACTGTCAATGCCAAAAACTACTCACGTCTTTTTATCAAGACGAATAATTTTTTTTGAATTATTCAAACTGGTTGATACTTGTTCCCGAGATTATCGACAAAATTTTATATCCGCACACACACACACATACATCAATTTTTTCTAATGTATGCCAAAATGTTCAGAAACGTAAAAGTATATAAACTTACTACGGGAAGTTAAGTGTTTTTTTTATTTTAGTGTTTATTTAAGGTTACATGCAATCATCTCAACTGAACTGAAATTCGCCCAAATAATATAATCATCATAGATGTGTCTAATTTACAGCAACCAATTGTTTTATAAATAAATATAAAATGATTAATTAATAAATTGAAAGTAAAACTGACATAAAATCGATAAAACAACATTATACTATAACGAGTTTATTGATATAAACAAATGTAACTCTTTGCCGTTAAAGAGAATGGTTTGGAAATTTAGAAATTTAGGGAATTCAGGAATCACAAAATTAATATTCGTTCTATATTTATTAACAAAAATTTAATTTTTCTTTTAAACAAATGTTTAAACTCTAAATCTTTAGAAATAACGTGAATTTCTTTAATTTCAAAACTATTTAAAAATACTCAAGTTCAAAATTACTTGTTATGGTAATTTTCAATCTTAGACCTCGATTGAAATATACTATTTTTTGTATCAGTCATATAGTTAAAATATTCATTTTGAAGTAGTTTTCTATGCAAAAGAAACAATAACATAAGCCAACAATAAAATAAAAAACAATGAAAGTTGTTCATATTGAAAAATATATATTTAACTAATTTCAAGGATTAATCAGTTTATATAGTTTTTCTCTATCATTCAAATAATGCCAGAACATGCGTGCAAAATAAAAAATGGAATCAAAAGATTATCATTTTATAATCAAAAGATTATTTATAGATAATTATCACAAACCGTACATTTTTTTCAACTATAAATTCATACGAAATGAGCAAGCTGATATAGTTTTACTAATGAAAATTTGATTGATCTAGCAAAAAGTACAAAATTGAATTAAGATAATTTTTATTGAGCATATATTTTTACTTACATCTATATACCAGATCAAAAACTTTGATTATACAAACATTTCAAACTAAATATGAAAAGTTTTAATAACATTCATTCTATTACTAAATAGGGCTGTATGTCGCTACTCTCCTACTCTCTTCTTATATATTTACATACATTTATTAAATTCGAAGGACGTCATCTGCATGCTAAAACATGATCAATTTTAAATGCATATTAGATTATCTTAGCACGGGAATTTAATGAAAGAAAGAACTTTTATAAGGAAATATTGATGTACTTTGAAACAAAACATATTGCTTTAATTATGTTTAGATGGAATTAAAAAGGCAATACATTTATGGATTTCAGAATTTCAGTTCAGTTTTATGAATTATTACGTTTGAAAATCGAGTTTAATTTAATAAATTTCATGAAACTTGTAATAATTTGCAAGTGTGTATAGCAAACAGATCATATCATGTTTGATATGTTTCAGATATTTGGTCGTAAAATTGCAAATGTTAATAATTCATTATTTTTTAATACAACAATGATAAAATATTAATTATAAGACAATTTGGGCTATCAAAATTGGCCTTATAATTTTGAGTCTGTTTTGGCATGAATAACACTATACGTTACTCTACCAGAAAGGTATGCGGTGCAATATCCCATCTTATAGAATGCATGCAAACACATATAGGGTCCTGAACTATAGTAAGTTGAAATATATATCGCATTCCTCACATAGGGATGTTCCTAACTCTTCAAGATTTAAGATGGGTATGAAAGTAATTTTATTTTATAACAATTTATTCATTCTAGTTTGTTTTCATTATTCTAGAATTTATTTGGATATATATATATATATATCCCGTTCCCACTCCTTCATTACACGTGCGTGACTACACTTGCGTTGTAACCTTGATCAGTGTCCACAATGCCACCGCTATCATTAACATTAAATATAGGAGAGCAATATGTGCTCCTTCTATTTCTCGTTTGTTAATATAATAGTATTTTATTATTTTACACAAATTTAGTGATCAATCAATTTTACATCATAATTAATTTTTTCTGTTTGTTTTCCTGGTTTGGTATGTATAATTTCCTCCTTTTTATATATTTAAATTTATTATCAACTTTGTATTTATGTTATGTTTTTTTAGATTACTGAATGATGATACACATCAAGTGTCAAAACGTTTAATGGAATAAATAATTTTGTTATTTAATCTTTTTTTTATTCGACGATTGGGCTGCAAAAATATTACAAATATATATGTATAATATATATATTATATATATATATATCTGCTTTTTTAAACGTTGGAAACAAAATTTTACATACTATGCATAAAGCTCAAACCGTTAAAATTGTAATGATAATTCCACCAACCTGTACCAACTCCCATGGCCTAAAATGCCATGAAGCTTTACTTCGCAGGTCTGGTGTAACCCTTATGGTCCTCTTCTATATGTTTTGTTAACAATGATGCATAGGTTGCCATCAGTCTGTATAAATCTTTCTCCAGTATCAGTGACACCATGTTTTCTGCTAACAAATTATACTGCAAAGCAGTCTCGAAAGTTACTTGTAACACTTCTTGAGTATGATCAAGAGAATGGCCTTCTGCTGTCATTGCAGGACTAAATGTACTCAGGACATATATATTTTCACAGTCCTTATGACTTTGTTATTAATTCTGATAATATTATTCAATTTTTTTGGACACTTGCAAAACCGACAATTTCTGGTTTTACATAATGCAATTATATACCAAACTTCGTGCCAAAGGTTGCTTCATAGCGTTGTAGTTATACAGAAATAGTAAATAAGATGACAGAGTTTTAAGAAAAGTTCATAAAAAACATCTGTTTTGTATTTCCAGGTTGATGAATTCGGGTACTGTGTAACAAGTTGAATATGAGGAGTTGCCATTTCAAAATAATCTTCGACATTTCTACGATACATAAAATTATTTATAATTTAAAAAATTACTTCTATATTCCAGCCAAACAATTATGACCTTTAAAGTAAAAGCTTTGCATTATAATTTGAAACTGAATATAATTGAATTTGAACAATTTTTGGATTTTTGCACTTACTTATAAAATTAACCCCAATTAAATCAGTTTTGATATTGACTTAAATTCATCAATTCATTTAGTAAGTATATTCATCATATCATTTTTTCATTCAGTTCAGTTTTGTATATATTTGAAAAATGGTGGATCTTAATCATTTTAGTTTTATTTAACATACTTCAAATTTTAAAGATTTATAAACAGTTTTAAATATTTTCAATTATATCTCATCTTTCACGCTTTTTTAATTGGCAATGTAAAACATAATAGTAGTTGAAGAATTATAAAATATCAGTACTGCAGTAGTAGAGTCAAGGTCCGATTCGGTTTTGAGAGATTATATTGTAAAAACAAAACCAATTATTTCGCAACAAATAAGACATATCAAACAAACAATATGAATCGTATCTGAATACGTACAGTAAAACTCCCAGCTAATTCATTGTAGAAATGAGGCTGCAAACAGATCTTATTCTCATTTTTAATTTGAAAGTGATTTTGCAAAATATAAGTTATATTATTTGATCAATGCAAAATATGAATTTCATGCCCACATTTTTTTAAGACATAAGACTGCATATAATCTTGATCTGGTATTTCGTTATAAATATTCAACATCAGAGTTAGAATAACTATTTACATAATTTATCTCTTGTGAAAGTGCTTTTTTTTAACTTAATTTAATTTTCTTGTTTACTATTTATTCTTTAAATCTTTAGGTTTTGTTGGTCCTTTTTATCCCACCCACGTGTAAGCTTTTATATAGGTTATATAAAAAAACTGTTGAATCTAACTTGAAATTAACAATACATTTTATAAAACAATTAAGTAACGTATACTTAAAAAATATATTAAGTTTTCCAAAACTACACGACAGTACTCACAATACTCTTGTTGTGGATTTTCAAACATTCCGTTTTTCTCCCGATACCAACGTAAAACTCAAGATGATGGCTGGTTATTCATTTTTTCTCTTTACTTTCAAATATTGTTGTTAAAATGTTCTTAATTTTGTTTCTGAGCTATAGGTGGACCTGTTTACCGGCGTACCTTTAAGCACCTCTCTACCCTATTACTTACTATGTTAATTTCTTATGATAATTTATTGTAATTTTCTGGTTAAGGCAGTGATGGAGGTACATCATCACAATAAAGTTTCTTATTTATATCCGGGTTATGATATATTTTTTTGATCATTTTTTAAATAAAGATTTTGAACATATTTTTGAACTTTTTATCCAAATGTGAAATATTCGTTTTCGAACTCGTAGGAGTTCGAACCACTTTATGCAGCACATTTGCAAATACCTTTATTATGTGTCAAATTAGATTTTACTAATGGTGTGTGGAGAGTTTTGTCACGTATTCGCTAACTGCAATTGAATGACTGAGCACTTCAAAGAGTTTTTATTTTCAACGCATTTCCATGTTTTATCGCCTAACAAGTTAAAGAGAATTTTTAAAATTCAATATTAAATGCAATTATAAAAATGAAATAATCATAGTTCTTAGATTTTTAAATATAGCTTGAGAACATTTATATAGTATTAATATCACATTTGAACATAGACAAACGTTATTTTTAAAAATCATTTTTTTCTGTCAATAATTTGTAAATATAAGTAGTAAGTACTTCACGAATTAGAGAATGTTTTTATAATAAAGTATTTAATATTAGTGAATATTTTAATGATTTTTTTCAAAAATGTTTATTACACAATTGCAATCTATTCCAAGTAAAAATCGTTGTCTCTACTGTTGGATATCTATGAATTGAACTTCCAATTTTGCACCACAACTTACTTTCGAATTACCAAATCAATTCACGATAATAGTATGATTTTTTAATAATATCAAGCATATTTTGAGCAATTTAAACTTCAGTTTTTATTACATTTTTTCTGTATTTTTTGTTGAATATTACGGATATTTTCAATCTCGAATTAATCATTCAGGTACAAGAGTTGTCTTTATTGATGTTAACAATGTTTTAGAAGTTTTTTTATTGAAGCACAATTGATTTGCAGCGACATATATAGTCATGTTTTTAATTAGTAACACAAATGTCCTATAATATAAAAATTGGATAGCCAGTGCTTAATATTAATCTAATAAAAATAGATATAATTTTAATTTGAAGAATATTTAGAAAACTTTACTTGACGTGTAAAGTAACTCCTAAATCTTGATAAAGTTTCGATTCAATATCTAAAGATTGTTATAGTTATTATATTATATTATATCTTATTATATTACATTATAGTCATAGTTACTATATTTTATCTAATTTCAATCAAAACACATCTTAAGAAGAACTTCGTTCATTTTAGCTTGAATAACATTATTTTAATGATCATGTTTTGTGCTATTCGACTCCCTAAAGTACTATTCAAACTTCCATAGCAAACTGTGTGGTCAATTTAATGAATTATTCAATTGCATTGCCCAGAAGTGGTAATAGGAAAGTTCAATTATTTTGTTTATTGAACCGTCGTAAGAAATTCGTGCCATGAAAGAGTAAAATATATCGCCAAAAATATAAAATTGCCAACTCGTACTTAATAGAGAAAACAATCTTGTACTTCAGGAAGTTAATAATAACTTTTAACACACATCTAATTTTTTGGCAGTTCCGATAACCCAATGTCTCATAAACAGAATTAACTTGGATATTATTCTGAAAAGTTGTTATCGAGTTACATCGAATGGCTTTTTAACGAATTTTTAGAAATCGGTCGAATTGTTTTTGAGAAAACGGCTATAAGAGTCTAATTTAAACTAACGCCAAAAGTGCTACTAATTTTTTCAAACTTTTATGAACTACATGACTTGTTATAGGGCCGCAATATTTTAGTACTATCTATAAGACCATGATATCTATCGTGAAAAAAAAATAAAAAAATCGTCGAAAAAACATTTTTTAACGGTAATTATAAGAACACGAGCCGGCCGATCTTTAAAATCTAATCAATACGATTCTCAACCAATATTTAACTTTGAAAACCGATTTATAATTGTGAGCTGAAACGTGGACGAAATATTTTACACTTTTTTGGTAATTACCAAGAATGTCTCGGCTGATCGTCGCGCATTATCGAGTAATGCTAGTTCTCATCGATATACTTTTTGATCTTTGAAATTGGTTTAGCAATTTTTCAGAAAACGTCGCCGACACGCTCACATACACATACACACAGCCACATATATTTTTTTCAAATCTGGTCTTATTCGATTCAAAATGGCTTGAAATGCCGAGAAAACATCAAATTAGCAATTCGAATTGTCGCAAAAAACACAAACTTCTCCTTCAGAAAGTTAAATAAGACATTTTACCTGTTTATCACCAGACTGTCGAATTTTAGCCCGCTTCTAGGGTAAAAAGATTTAGGTGACATTAATATAAAAAAACAGCAAAAAAACGCTTTTTTACCATGATGAATTTTAGCAGGGAGTTTTACTTATCGTAGTCAGATAGTTGTTTGTTTGATATGTGTTATGTGTTGTGATAAAATTGGTTGGTTTTCACAATATAATTGCTCAAAGTTAAAGTGGGCCTTTGTGCCCCGCCTTACCCTACACCAAATGGTTAGAAGAGTAGTTTGATCATCTTCATTGTTAATATTTTTCAACTTCTCAAACAATTTTATTAATTGTATATATAATAATTAATGAAATTCTCGATAAAGATTTAAAATTAGTTAAAAATCCGTTAAGAGCAAGAAAGATGTGATGTATAAGCTAGTAACATTACAGGTTTGAAAAATTTCAATCAAGCGATTTTGATTTCGATTTTTTTAGTTGATTCTACTCAATGTGTAGGCACTTTTATCAAATGCTTGAGATCTTATAAATAAAAACTTTATCAAATGTATTGAGATCTGATAAAAAAAAATTAGAGAGTATTCTAATTTTAAAAATTCTCTTATAAATTACATTCGAAAAGGTTTTTTATTCTTTTTCAAAGCCAAAAAGATCACTTTAAAAATAAAAACAATCAAATGAATTGGAATTTTGAATGTCGCATTTAGGCCAAATCGTTTTAATCATAATTAGTAATTTGAACATTTTACTTAATTGATATTTTAACAATCTGAAATATGCGTATTTTGAAGTATACTATCATGATGTGAATCCTGAAATATTGTTTTATATTAAATCTTAATTACCAAATTTGAGTTATCTTTTGGTAAGATACTCATCTTATAAAATTAATTTGATAAGTTTAAATTATGCAAGTTTTTCTGTCATAGTTAGCTAATTAATTTAAATATAATCGCCATTTGAAATTAAATTAGAAACTAATTAATGTTCCAAATGTATAAGCAGTATGAATTAATAATTAAATTTCGAAACACTACAAATACAGACATCTAACAAAGGCATTATGTTCAATTACACGAAACAATCGTAACCAAAAGTAAATATGAAAACCCAAAGCACCAAAGTAGCTCGTTCTCCTATTGTTTCAATGGCTCGGTTGAAAGGGAATTATAATTCGGAATGAGGGTTTTTGTAGATTAAGAGTATGAAAATTTCCTATTGTCAGAAGGATTTTGCAAAGAAATGACAAACGATGCCGTATAATTAAATTTGTTTTATATAGATGGAACAAATCAACTATTTCAAAGTCATTTTTTAGATGCTAATAGTATAAGGATGCTTTGTTGGCTATTATTTATAAACATAACTTCATAACTTCGTGAACTTCTTAGAAAAAACTTCTTATCTTTTGTATATGCCAATTAATTTATTGTCTGTCTTTGAAATTATTAGGACACCTAATTAGTATAAGTTAACAATCAAATAAAAAACTCAATAAAATCAATTACTTTTAAAAATAATTGGTTAGTAAACAGTTTCGTTTTTTTAATAAAAACATATTAATTATTGCTTATTATTTATTATATTTATGTTCATTTATAATATTTATTAACTTTATGTAGGGTGAGTTAAAGTAATCGCAAACAAATATAAAAAAAAAAAACGATCGTTTCCTACTAATGGGGAGATATGCTGATTAGTTATTGAAAATGGCAGGTCCAGCTGTTTCAAAAATACGGAGCGAATATTGTCAAAAAGATAATTTCAGTTTTTGAGAGAACAGAGAGTCCGATTTGAAATATTCAAGAAATATTTCACTTGTGTTAAACCTAAAAAACACGATACTAATAGCTAACGTGTATTTCTCACATTCAGTTCAAATATTTATCACTCGCACATTGATGGACTTTGCGCGTATAACAAACATTTGAACTGAACGTGAATAAAATGAGATTGCAAAAATCATGTCACTTTTATGTTTATATTTTTTTTACTCGAAATTTTTAAATTCCCGTAGGGTAAGTTATAGTAATCGCAAATATTCGAAGGTTTTGAACATTTAGGCATACCATAGAAAAATGGATAATTGTGTGTGTATGACTGTATGAGTGTATGTGTGTATGTGTGTGTGTACGGATACTAATTTTCGTCGACGATTTCGAGAACACCGATCAACCGATTTGAATAATTCAAAAAAAAAATCGATTCGTATTGATAAGGAAACGTCTGATTAGTTTTTAGCGAAGGCAGGTCTAGCCGTTCCAAAGATACAGGGCAAAAAGTGCAAAAACGGTAACCCAGTTTTTAAAAGAACGGAGCGTCCGATTTCAATAATTCAAAAAAACATTTTACTTGTATTGACAAGATGAAGAACTGATCAAATTTTTAGGAAGGTAGGTCCAGCAGGTATGGACTCTCAATAAAAATAAGTTCAAGAAATCTCATTTGGCGGTCAAAAATTTTCATTGGACATATGTACATCGAATTATCAAATATTTTATAGAGATTTTAATAATGTGTACCCATTTTGTGTTTTTTTTTGGTTCCGTACCAAGATTTTTAATTACGGTACGTGAAGTTCCTGCAATTTGCCTTAAGGCACGATGCCATGTACTCTACTAATTTTTTAATTATACACGGTTACTGTTCCAAAGTTAGAATGGAAAAAATTAATAAAAGTTAACCACAATGGTCACTAGTTTAGCATACCTTCAGGTTTAACTTTTATGCTCATAATTTCCAAACAATCTGAGATTCATTCTTTTCCTAATTTTTTTCAGGACAGTTGATTTCACCCTGTTTGGGATTGATGTCATGGTCTGCGATCCCTTGTATGCGCACACACAAAAATCCATATTCTTAAAGGTAAGAGATCTTTGACAAGAAACCTTGAACGACAAGAAACAATTAAAAATATTTTGGGTTTATTTTCATCACCAGCACTATTCACACTTTAACCATATTCAAAACTATTTTCTACATTTTTCATTAGTACTGTACATTATGCTATATATAATATTCTTTCACATAATTTATTTGCATTTTTTGTTATCCAATAATATCTCTTATCTTTTTTAGCATTAAAGTCTACTTATTAGTAAAGTGTATATTAAAAAAATACTACTAAAAACTAAAGTAAATGCATATTTTGAAATGTTGTATCCCAATAAAAAATCACGAGTGTTTTGAAAATATATATTGTAAAAAAAATTAAATTATGTGATGTCCTGACGCACGAAATATTATCAGATTCAAATAATTTTGAAATTTTTTGCCCCGGGTTCACACTATTACGACCATAAAATATGGCTAACAAAAGATGCAAACACTATAATGCCTTCTTAACATTTCATTCTGGCTGCAACATAATAATATAGCACGACTCGTGCCCCAATAAATAGAACATTGACTCAAAACAATAACTTCAATATCGACAAAGGTATGTTATCATAAAGATATAAAAGTTTATAACCATGTTTCGGGTTATAATATTTAAATTAAAAATTAAGTTTTGCGAACGGAAATTCAGACTCTCAGAGCATATATTATGGAACCCTTTTCAAGTATTCAAACGCGTGCCGACAGTGTCGGGGTTGTCTGTTGTAATTAAATATAGATTTAGATGACAGGTAATTACCGCCCGTTAAGTTTGGATCCTCCTACTTTTATCTATTTCCTCGAATCGTATTATCCCCATTTAGGACAATCAAAAATGAGTACAATATAGATATAACCTATTAGATTAATTTATGGGATTATTATATCGAAACTTTCCTAATCTAAATTGTTTGACACAAATCTACATGCCGCTGAACTTTTTACTGCTAATTTGATTACAGCATATTAAAATCTTATCTAGGTTGATAAAACTTTTGTAGTGTAAAAATCATTTTTCTTTAGTTTTTAAACTTTCGATATACATTCATTTTTATTTTCTTTGCAAGGAATAATATTTTTTTTATTTATTTATTTATTGTTTGAACAGCAATCAGAACTCCTATATATGTTCTATAAGCTGTTGGTTCACGACTTAATACTACTTTTTTATTTCATGAGAGGCAATCCATCGATTAACCATTCTCTTATGTGTGTGGGATATTTTTAATATTAGCTCTTACGTCTAATAGTTGCATATGATTGGATGTTGCAGCTATGTCCACGAAGGACGATTTCCACTTGGAATTATATTGTGATCTATAATCCCAAGTGGAAATTTGACATCAAAGCTGCCTGATGTCGGGCTACGGCGGTAGCGGGAATCGATCCAGCGAACCTGGAACTAGTGGCTGCTAGTCCACGCTCTAACCGATATCGCCACCGCCGGCCCGCAAGGAATAATATGACAACAAAACATATTACATCAAAAATAGAAGTACCTTAAAATTTCACCACTAACACAAGCTATGGTACTGCAAATTGCATAATGGCTTAGTTAATCAAACTCTTTAAGAGAAAAGTAAATCAAATGGTCTTTTATCATCATTCACATTTGTCTTCGTGAAAATGCTGAAATACTATCCTTACATATGAGGGATTAGTCATAAATCTAATCATACAAGAAAAAGACGAGTGTAACAACCGCCCTGGGGTGTGGACGGCATAAATATAGATTAAACAAACAATAGTAATGGTCTATAACGACTTTTATCATCAGAAATATGTAACACAACACAACATAATCATTTAATTTATCACAAAGCTTCTGAATATAACAAAATGATATATAACAAAATATATTGTTTAAACAAAGTTGACGAGAAATAAACTGAACTATGTGATAACTTTCTTTTCTATAATTAACAAGTAAGTTTCTATAATTAACAACCATCGTGACTAGTGTTGTTATAAATTTCTTCTTCAAAATCAGTCAAAAATTTTAACTAATAATTATCAGCTAACTGATCAGTTTTAATATTACAGTAACTATGTATTATCATTATTCTGAGATCTAGTCAAAATTATCATTACAATAGTGACAAATGTAATAGAGAGTATCTCCTGCGAATTTTACGTGGATCCACAAAACGATGTTTCTTGACTCTTGATCCAATTTACCCCACATCTTCTTTCAGAATATGAGTTTCCATAATCCAGACAGAATTTTTCTTTTCTTCTTCTGCTATTTTATTTCCTTTTATCTTTTGCATTTTGTCGTATTAAGATCAAGTACTTTATTGTTATACCAAGTAAATCGTCTAATTTTAATTTTAACAAACGTCAAAAAAACTACTCATTTTCTCAAATTTTGATACATTTTTAAAATTAAGCTACTTGTCGTAAGGCCGTAATATTTCAGTAAGTTTAAAATTTCAGTGGACGAAAAGTTTAACACTTTTTTCTAAATTTCTAAATTACAAAGGAACGGCTTGGCAGATCGCCGCACATTCATCTATATTACGATTCATCTATATTACGATTCATCTATATTACGTACTTATTTAATTATTTTAGAAAAAATTTCATGTAAAAATATTTTACGGAACACTAAACAAATATCGAAACGCATCAAAAAACTATATTTAACTAGTTGGTATTGGTATTTTGCCTTGAGGCAAGTTACATGAACTTTCTGATTTGTGTAAATAATCGACTTAATCAATAAATAATAATTTATGAGTGATAAAAAAAATTCCGAGTGGATTTATTATACATAATTGAACACGAATGAATACTCGGAGTATTTTCCAAAATCAATAATTTTTATAATTGAACTAGTTTTTGTAGGAATTTGATGATTTAGTATGTTCATTAAGACCAAGTACTCCGTCGTTATACCAAGTAGATCGTATAATTTTAATTTCAAAAAGCGTCAAAAAACTACTCATTTTCTCAGATGAATTTTTAAAATTAAACTACTCGTCGTAAGGCCGTAATCTTCCAGTAAGTTTTATAAGACCATGATATATTTCGCCAAAAAAAGTTCCATAATTTTTTTAACAGTTAATTACTAGAAAACGGCTCGGTAGGTTTTCACCTAAAACTAATCAGTATCATTCCCAACTGATATCTTTCGGACAGTTTTTGATTTTTTAAAATCGATTCGGTAGTATGAGCTTAAATGTGGACACTTTTTCTCAAATTATGAAGAAATGACTCGGCAGACGGTCTCACAAAACTGACAAACGATAGTCCTTATTGAGATACATCAAATGGCTTTTAAATTTCTGAAATCGGTTCAAGCGTTTTTGAGAAAACGTCGATGAAAGATCTAATTTTGACAAATGCCAAAAAACGATTTTAAACTTTGAAGAATTTTTAAAATTAAACGACTTGTCGTAGGACTGTAATATTTAGTATGATCTATAAGACTATGGTATCTACCGTCAAAAAAAAAATCATGAAAATCGTCGAAAACATTTTTTTTAACACTTCAATACAAAAAAATAGCCCGACCGATCTTTACCAAAAACTAATCAGCACGATTCCCAACCAATATCTTTCGAACAGTTTTTGAATTATCAAAACAGATTGAGAATTGCGGGCTAAACCGTGGACGAAAATTTTTTCACTTTTTGCGATTTACAAAGAAACGACTTGGCTGATCGTCGCGCAAATTTTGATAAACTCTAGTCTTCAACGAAATGACTTTTAAATTTTTGAAACCGGTCTAGCCGTTTTTGAGAAAACGTCGATTTACGGCAAAAAATCTGACACATACACACACACATATTTGTTCCAAATTTGGTCTCATTCGATTCAGAGTGGCTTGAAACGTCGAGAAAACATAAAATTAGCGAATCGGACTTTTTCATGAAAACATAAACTTCTCCTTCGGGAAGTTAAAAAATCGAACAAAAAACTTACTTTTGACTCTTTAAAAAAACGTAGTCTGATCGAGTTATGTAGGGCGCTGACTCAATGCAATAATCTAACCTTGTGCAAACAAACATACTTTATCTTTCTCACTTTGAATTCTTTCACAAAATCAGTATATTTCAGCTGTTATGACTACTGTCACTACCGTACCCTGGCACAACTGTACTCTGTCTTCCCTATGTGTGTTTATGTTTAAGTGACCTATAATTTGACTTTTCATCCACGTTTGTTCAATATATAATATCGTTGCATATAAAAGTTGATAAACAAAAAATAAATGCTCTTTTTTGATGGAATGGATTATACAGTTATCGAGAAACTTTCAGAAAAGCTTTTCAAAAAAAACTCAACAGCATCAAAATGTCTTTTTATTTAGTTTCATAACAAAATGAAAAATCAGATATTATATTTACATGCATGCATTACAAAATATACTTTTCAAAATTTGTTAAATGTTTAACTTCAATCTTTCGCTCAGTTATTGATAATAATACGCATCGATTTTTTGATGAATGGTTTTGATGCCATTGATATTTTAATCTGGATATATAAAATTTGAATAACAGCCTTTATAACTTGTAATAAATGTTTCTGACCTGGAGAAATAGACAAATATAATTATAACCAAATTATTTTTGAACAAAATTGAGTTATTTTCTTATATTACATGTTACAAAACTGTATTTATTATAATAAAGATAAATATTATATATTTTTATTATATTATATTTCCGTATTTTATAAATTTAAATTTTATAGAGAAAAATTAATAGATTTTTTCGAAAAATATTTAATAACTTTTGACATAGTTTTGTAGTCTCAAAATATTCTACAGGCATTAAAAATAAATTTGAAATAATAACTAAACATCCGTGAAGACATAAAATTTGTCTGCCATAAATTAGAAACTATAAAAGTTCAGGAGCGCACAGAATTGATAGAGGAATAATTAATACAAGAGAGTAATAAAGCAATTTTAGAATTTGAGACTTAATATTTTTTAATAGGAAGTTAGGAATATGAATTTTAGACACTGCGTGTCTAACATAACATTTTCATATTTATATATAGCTATAAGTAATTCTATTCATAATTCTTGTGTTGTAGCGGAGAAAAAAAAATTAACATTTTTTGTGGACAAAGAATGTCAATTTTATTTGGTTTGTTTTCACATATTATGCGATGGAGCGATGGTGGAGCACTTTATAACATATAGTTTGATTACATATTTTAATATTTCAATTATAAATTTCACATTTTAAGACATACTTAATTCATTCACTTACCTCTTACTACAACTATTCAACCAATTGTAAAAATACAATAAAATATTAGCATTCTAACATGAAAAAGGCGGTGAAGTAAAGCGGGGCGGAAAAGCCCAATTTGGCTTCGAGCAATTATTTTGTGAAATCCAAACCAATCATATTCCGATAAATAACACATATCAAACAAACAACTATCTGATTATACTCATATGTCTTATATGAGAAATTTTAATAAAATTTGCAAATTATAAAATAAACTTGTAAAAGGTACACTAAGATATATGTATTTTGTTAATATTTTATTCAAATATATTTCAACGTAACAGATGCATCATCAGTTGTTGAAGGAGAAATTTATTTCACCAAAAAATCCGATTCGCTAATTTTGTTTTCTTGACGTTTCAAGCCTTGGTCTCATTCTGAATCGAATGAGACCAAATGTGGAAAAAGTATGTGTGTGTGTGCGTGTGTGTGAACAGATTTTTTGCCGTAAATCAACGTCTTCTCAAAAAACGGCTGGACAGATTTCAAAAATTTAAAAGCCATTCGATGTATCTCGATGACGACTAGAGTTCTGAGCGAAAATCGGCCGGGCCGTTTCGTTATAAATCGCAGAAAAGTGAAAAAATTTTCGTCCAAGTTTTAGCCCGCAAATCTGAATCGATTTCGAAAATTCAAAAACCGTTCGATAGATATTGGTTGGGAATCGTGCTGATTAGTTTTTGGTAAAGATCGGCCGGGCCGTTTTTTGTAATAAAGTTTAAAAAAAAAATCGACGATTTTTATGATTTTTTTTTTGACGGTAGATACTATAGTCTTCTAGAATCTAGAAGATAGATCATACTAAAATATTACCGCCCTACGACAACTTGTTTAGCTTTAAAAATCCGTCAAAGTTTGCAAAAATTGGTATCAGTGATATTCTAAATTATCTCCCTCTACCCCACCCATCATTATGCCTATTTTTAGTTACAAGAAATGCTGTAAAACATTTGATTTTTTTTTATTTGTTTGAAAAAAAAAATCAGGTAAAAAATAAATACACGTGATATACTACCCCTCCCTTCCCCATGTGATATTTCATAATTTTTTGTCAAACCCCCACCCCCCCTAAAAACCTCACGTGATTAAGGGACGCCTTATGAAAATATATTTGGAAACCGATTAGTAAGCATACAATTTTTCTATTTTTTTATAATTTTTAAAACATACTGTAATTATTAGATCTATTAAAACTAATAAAAGCAATTATTACACACATTATAACGTATTAACAGATTCTTCGAACAAAATTATTTTCCATATTCAATTTGCTTCGTCTCATACAAAATAAATATAATCCATCATAGATCAGACGTGATTATATTCTTTTCAATATAAAACTTATAGCCATTATTGGGATAGTGCTTCCCTGTTGACGACTGCCGTTCTTATATATGGCCAAAATTTTCGAGAAGCAAAAGTTTTAGCTCCATTTCACGGAACGCAAATTGATCTGTACCGCGAACTCGCATAGGGATCAGTCTGCGGGTATTATCGAGTCTAGACGAATTGTTGACCTACAACCTTGAGCGAGGACCACCCTCAAGGTGAGCGCCGCCAAATCATTTGACCCAATTCAATGAGAAAATCTGATTAGAGATGAAAAGGATATATTTGATAATTGTTATCTGTGATTGCAGTAATATCAATTGAATTTATTATACGCCAAAAATTTAATTTAATTTGATGAATAACGTTATATTTAATATTCTAATGGTTACTTTCAGCGCTTCAGCGTTATTAATTATATTTCATACAAAATTATCTTCTTTAAAAAATCTATCCATATGATTTATAATAATTAATTAGTTATGTTGATCTAAACTTTCATATCTAATGAATTTTAGATAGTAATAGTGAAGTTTTAACTTCACAAAGTGTATGATCCAATTTATAGAGCAATAGAGCAATTCATTTTCATTATTTCAATTATTTTTTAACTTCCCGCAGGGTAAGTTATTGTAATCGTTTAAAAATCTAAATTGAAATTTTTTGCATTTCTCGGCGTTTTGAAGGTTTCTGAACATTTTGGCATATCACAGAAAAAATGGATGTGTGTGTGAATGTATGTATGGATACAATTTTCCAGTCACGTTTTCGGGCGCACGGATCAACCGATTTGGATGGTTCAAAAAACATTCGATTCCTATTGATAGGGAGATGTGCTGATTAGTGTTTGGCAAAGGCAGGCCCAGCCATTTTGAAGATACAAGGCATTTCGAAGGAAAATGGCAGTTTTTGAGAGAACTATGCGTCCGATTTAAATGATTCAAAAAACTTTCTGCTTGTTTTAGCAAAATAATTGATTTTTTCTGTATATCGAAAATAATTCAGATTTTTTTTTCAACTTTGCAATTCAGTTTATATAATTCTTATAAATATTAGACAGTGTTACAGTATTTATTTATAATAGTCTATTTGAAAACATTTAATATTCCTCGAACATTTCGTTACGGTACGGGAAGTCCCAGCAAATTGCCTTAAGGCACGATGCCATAATAGTTTAATATTATAATCAGTATTTTGTTATTTAGTTTTAATTTATATAACGCAAGCAACATTAATTCATACAGTATTTTAAAAAATCGATATTTTTAAAAACCAAATCTTAATTTTTATTTGTGTTTTCCAATTTGTTTACAAATTGCCGGCACCATAAATTTATTGTTTTGCAAGTTTTCCTCAAAATCATTAATTTTTTTTTCAACTTATTTTTTAACTTAACTTAACTTTTTTTCAATTTAATCACGAAAAACAGCCCGACGATCTTCAACAAAAACTAATCTACCAACTTTCCAAACAATATCATTCGAACGCATTTTCTGCTAAATATGAAGAAACGGCTTGAAGCGTAAAATGCAAACATGTTAAGTACATTGGCTTTTAAAATTTTAATATTGGTTTAAGAAAACGTGGACAAAAGATCGGAAATTGGCTCACATACACACATATACTTTTTCCAAATTTTGTCTCATTTGATTTAGAATGACTTGAAACGTCGAGTTTCAAGGATCGGATTTTTATGCTCGTTTGAGATGTTAATAAATATTAATACCTTCACCAGATAAACTTCAATAACAATCATACTGTTATTTGTAATAATTCTCTCTCAATCAACGTTTTTAATGTTGTTAATAAGAATTAAATATTAGGAAGCATACAGCTCATTAGAGCTCAAGAGTTAGCGGGTAAAAGAGTCCTCCGCCGTATCTAAAAAATTAGAGTTAAAAGTTTATAACAATATTTGAAAAAAGATGGAAAAAGATGTATAACCAACCTTAATTCTTACGACGTTGCTATCAGGAGATAACCAAAGTATTTTCTTTCGTTGTTTTTTTTTTTTTTAAATGTTAGCACTGTTGCATAGCTTACGACACTTATTTCAATAGAAATAAGCCTCGGAACTCGCACAGTACAGAAGTGACAAGTTGTATAAATGTTAGTGCTAATTTCTAGTGTTGTGTACACTTCTCTAGATGTAACCTACCAACGTTAATATCCACTGATGATGACATTAAATTGAATGTCGAAACGTTTGGAATTAAAGATTAATTTATAAATCTTTGCTTTTTATTCTTTGATGTATCGCCTTACAAGAACTTACTCATACATCTCAACATCAAAATTAACAACTAAATCATATATATATATATATATATATATATATATATATATATATATATTTGAGTTTGATCCCTTCGTCATTTTCTGCATCAACGCCTAATTTCATAAACAGCCATCGTCTGTTCATTTAATATTTACCGAATTTGATGTTTATGCTTTATAACTTCTGCCATGTGGTTATAGCACATGCTAATTATTTAATTTTGATGCAAATTATATTTTGTCATGGGTTATATTGAAAATTGCTCCTCTCGAAGATCATTTTCTCTCCGCGTTTTCATACTCATCAACATGATTATTAGGTAATTAATAATAGAAGAAATTTATAATATATTGTATAGGTTAACTTACCAGAAACATAATTTGATTTAGTTGATTTATTAATATTTAATAAAAGCTGTTATCTTGATCTTAATTGAGATGACACAGACTGTTTAGCAAATTTTGGCTATCGAACCATCGGTTGCCGTTGACAATAAATAGATTATCTTCAAAATATTATTGTCTATATACTAGAGCAAGTTATTATTTAACACCAATTCTAACACAGTTCTTATAGTAGTTCAGAAAGTATATAACTATTGGTTTAATTTCTTGTCCGATAAAAACATTACACAGTCGATGTTGTTTCTGGTAAATCATATATTTTATTAAATTTACGATAACCACAGTTTGGTTGCTGTAGTTATTTTTAAGTGTTCAGGATTTAATATTCAAACTTTTTGTTTATTTCAGTAATACTGTACAGAATTTCGATGTTTTTATTTTTTACTTTTATATCTAAAAAGTGAAAAATTAATAAAAAAAATTACATGATGTATTACTTTTATTATTACTTTGATATAAGCAACTATTTTTTTTTCTATAGAAATATAAAAGATATTTTAATGGCTTATTTAAAATGAATTTTGCTAATACTTTCGGAAGAATTTTTCATTATTATTATCATTAGTTATGACGATTTTTGTAAACTGTTTGCTAATCGTTTTCAAATATTTCAAAATATTCAACCATTTTTTTAACAAATTAAATATTTTCGAGAATCAGTTTGTTTACTATTCACAGTTTGTTTTAACAATCAGATTACGAATACAATCTATAAGTTCAAAGTGGGTATTGAAAATCAAAACAAAGACAAAAAGAAAGAAAAACAAAAAGGATTAAACAAATGCATAAATGATAATTAAATAATAATAATTATAATAAGAATATTGTCAATAATGATAACAATAATAATAAATAATGATTAAAAGTAACTTGTGTGGAACATTGTTGAGAATCAGAGTAAAGTAAAATTTTATTATGTTATTTATTATATTACGAAGAAGTATATTCAACAATTTCGAAAAATGAGAAAATAAATCTGATTTTTTATGTTATTCTTATATTAAATTCTCAACAACATGCGAAACTTCTGAATAATATATAGTTTTTTCTACAATTTGAGAGCATTACAAAATATATAAAATATTTCAAATAAAAAAATATTGTCTCTTTCTAATGCACGGTTTTGATAATATTTATTAACTATTATATTTGATAAAATTTTCTATAATTTTCTCTATCATAAAATAATGTATAATATAATGTTATAAAAATATTGATTGATTAATATTTTGTATTACATATTTCATAATTGCCTTAAATTTGTTCTACTATAGCAAGTCATAATTAATCTTTTAAATTCATTCATATTTTGTTTGGAGTCTGTGAGAGCTTGTACATCATAATAAACCAGAAAATTTAATTTGTTGAAAGCATGATATAAAATATATAATAATTTTCTCCGACCTTGGGGAATACAAATTAAACAAGAAATATAGTCTTTAATGATTTCGCGGAAGTGTTGGGAAAGCTTTTACGAAGCTTTTAATGCGCGTTAATTCTAATTGCGTCGCCGCTCAGACATTACAACATCGCAACAATGTTAACAGCCGCCGCGTCGATCACGTCAACAAATAAATTTGCTGTGCGATTCTACTTTGATATAATCCTAGGTCGAATCTAAAAGTTTACTCAAATATCATTAGCCTGCAATAGAGTTAGTGCATTAATGAGTACTCTACAGCCTTAGTTAATATATTTTTTACAGAGATAACTGTAAATAATCTTGATCTGGCAATTCCTCAGAAATATTCATCAGCAGAGTTGGAACGACTATTTATTTAATTTATCTTTTGTAAAATTCATTTATTTATCTTAATTCTTTTTTATTTTATTTTTTACATCTTTAGATTCATTTGGTCTTTTTTATCCCACCCATGTGTAAGCTCTTATAAACGCTATATAAAAAACTATCTAATTTTCAAAATCGATTCAGAATTCTGCGATTTACAAAGAAACGACTCGGCCGATCGTTTGCCGAGTCGCACAAAACTGAGAAACACTAGTCCTCATCGAGATATATCGGATGGCTTTTAAAATTTTGAAATCGGTCCAGCCGTTTTTGAGAAAACGTCGATTGTTCTCTGTCAATCTATTCACACACACACACACATACTTGTTCCAAATCTGGTCTCATTCGATTCAGAATGGCTTGAAACGTCGAGAAAACATAAAATTAGCGAATCGGATTTTCTGATTAAAACATAAACTTCTTCTTCGGGAAGTTAATAACGTATACTTTTTAATAATTTATTTATGGCTTGTGACCGGTCGATCATTTAGCTCCTGGTTACAATTTTAATAAATACATATACTTAAAAATTATATTATGTTGTTATAAATTAGGCACAGTGCACCCAACCATAACAAAATACTTTCGTTATGGATTTTCAAAAATTGTCATCTTTCTACCGATAGCAACGTCGTGAGAATCAATGTAATGGCTGCAGACATTATAACCATTATAATATATCTTTTTCCCTCAACAACAAAATGTTCTCAACTCCTGTTTTTTTTATAACTATGGTGTATCTTTTTATCCGTTGATCTTTAAGCCCCGCTCTACCCTAATTGATATAACAATGCAATCCATCCATCCATTTATTATTAAAAAGATCAAAATAAATATTAAAACATTTTTGACAATCGGTTCAACATCAATTCTTTGTATGTTGCAAGGTTTTCGAGTTTCATCAATTGATAATGGTAAAATTTTCATTCATTTGCACATATACTTTTTCCAAATTTTGCGATTCAGATTGTGACTCTTGGCATATTAGTTAATATAATGCTAGCTTGTCATTCTGAAAGTAATCAATAGACACCGACATTAACACATTAAAATGAAAATATTATCATGCTTGCAACTTGTACATAGACATATATCACTTGCGTTAATAATTTCATTTCTGAAAATAGTTCAGATTTAATAAATTCAGATTTAGTTTCATATTTTAGAACAATTTGAAAATGGTATGATTCACTTTTATAAGAAAATTAATCTATGGGGTTAAGTAAATAGTTCACAGATTTTTTACCGATCGACGGCGTTAGTTACAAATAATTCAGGAAGAACAGATCGTAACGGCACCAGTAAATACTCATTCAAAAGGTGATTCTTTGAGCATTATTATGAGGTTATAACCATCAAAATTGGTCAAGTCGTTGTAAAGTTAATTGCGTCAAAAAATTAAAAAAAATATGCTGTATAAGGTGAAGGTAATTTATCAAAATCTACAATGCAGAAATAGTTCGATCGCCTTCATTCTGGTTACTTTGATGTGAAGAATGTGCCACACTCTGCTCGTTCAATGACTGAACAAGTTCATGATACTCTTGAAAAAGCCCAGCAAAATAAGCATATCAGCCTTGTCGACAAAAAACTGTTTTGAACCAACTACATAAAGCTGGTTACAAGAGGAAGCTCGATATGTGGGACCTTCATGAGATGCGCTGCTAAAATGCAATGAAATTGGACCGTTTCTGAAACATTTTACAACTGGTGATGAAGAATAGATCACATGCGCCAATCGGAGGCGGAAAAGTGGTGGTTGAGTGATAATGAACGTCCACAAGCGCTCAAAAACCAGGATTAACACCTAAAGAAGTGATTTGTTTGTGGTGGGACCAGAAGAGATCGTCCATCGTGAAATACTTTCTGTTGGTCAGGTGATTTATCCATAACTATACTGTTAATAACTAGAGAGATTGTGCCAGAAAATTAAGAAAAAACATCCTGAAATGAATATGTTATCTTCCATCATGACAATGCGCGATTATACACTTTTTTCATGATCTTCCAAAGGTATGAGAGCATATTTGATAGAGTTTGATAAGTGCATCCACCGTATAGTTCAAACTTAGCACCCTCTGACTAATACTTCCAATCTCTGCAGAAATCTTTTATTAGTATTAAATAGATTTCAAAATAAACCTGTAAAAAGCACTTGATTAACTTCCCGTAGGGTAAGTTATAGTAATCGCAAAAAAAACGAAAATGAAGTTTTTTATATTTCTTTACGTTTCAAAGGTTTCTGAATATTTTCGCATACCTTAGGAAAAATGGATGTATGTGTGTGTACGTGTGTATGTGTGTGCGTGTGTGAGTGTGCGGATACAAATTTTCGTCGACGATTTTGGGAACACCTAGCAATTTGCCTTAAGGCACGATGCCATGCGCTCCACTAGTTCAGTTTTTCGATCGTAAACCAAAGGAGTATTTTACCGATAGCATCATGCCTCTACTTGAAAAATGACAAAGCATTATCCATATTATTGGAGCATATTTGGTTTGAATAAATTAAAACTCACTATATAAAAAATCCTGTTGAGTTTCACTAAAAAAATGTGCTATGTTTTTTCTTGACCCAATAATTTCAGAAGCATTGAGCATTCAGAATGTGCAGACATTATCAGTATTACAGAAAAGGAACTAAATCTGTATCAAACTGTGTTAACATAAATAAACATAAATAAAAACTAAATTGTACACATTAATAAGTGACAACTGACAGATTAAAGGTAAAGGCGCCGTCGCCATACCGACGGTCTCCGCTCGGCGCCCTGTCTCCTAGCAAGCAAATCACTCTCTATTGCTCGTAATCTTGACAATAAATGTTTCAAATCTCTCGAGATATAAAAATCTGACGAGACGCATATTGTCAATTTGTAAATGTCAAATTGTCTACTCTGACAATGAGTTTGAAGGGTACGAGCATTCTAAAGGATCAATATTGATTACATTGTAATTTCATGTGAGCATATTGATTTATCATAATCAATTTTTCCAACTTCTGCAATAAATTTTGCAGCAAATTCAATCAAATTACTGGTACAGGCATGACTTGATGTTTAAGTTGACTAATAGACCAGTAATTGAGTTGTGGTATATATGAGAACAAATATCTTATATATAAAAATAGAGCTCTCTTTCAAATCTCCAAGTAAAACTCGAAAACGGCTAAACCGATTTGGCCAGTCTTAGTCTTGAAAAATTTGTGCTAATCAGTAGGTGGTCGGAAAGGTGAGATATTATTTCAAATTGCGTAGAAACTTTTCATTATTAATTTGAAAATTTTTATAGAAGCGTACCTTGGATAAAACAATGGTCGGTGGCTAATAAGTGAAATGTCAAACGTTTTTGACAGATGATGTTTAATTACTTTTAATAGGATGTTCTGCGTAAATATTATTTAATTATGATTAAATTGTAGTAAGTAGATTTGTTCGTAGCTTTATTTATATACAAAAACGTTAGTAAACGGGCCGCAAGTGTTACCAGAAACTCAAAATATCAATCTTTTGAAATGTTAATATGAAAATGCACTTTTGGCGTTATAGCACTCTTTTTTTGCAAACCAGAATACACGGTGCTAATGGTATTTATAAAACATTTTCTAGGTTACATTATTTTTTATTTATGTTATTTAAGAATCTAAATTTGATATCGATCAAAGGGACATTTTGTCGAATAACATTTTCCTAGTTATAATTTTCCAGAATTTATCGAAAAATAGATGGTATGGTAATATATGAAGGTCCGGGGTTAAAAAGGTCCACGACCGATGTGCCAAAAACCAGTAAAGTTAAGCATTGTTTAACAACAGTATTTGAAAGTAGAGGGAAAAAATGTATAACCAGCTATAACCTTGATTCTCATGACTTTGCTAGCGGGAGATAAACGGTAATCTTTGAAAATCCATAATAAAAGTATTTAGTTGAATGTTTTTTAGCATTAGTTAAAAATGTAATTATTTTGTAAAATATCTTTAAAATTAAAATAAGACATTAACCTGTTTGCCACCTGGCCGTTCCAAGTTACCCCGTCTATGGGGTAAAAAGGTCTAGATAATTTTTTTTTGAAAAACATCAAAAAAGCACATCTTTACAATGATGAAGTAGCTGGCAGTTTTAATGAACATAGTCAGATAATTGTTTGTTTGAAATGTGTTATTTGTTGTGATATAATTGTTATGGTTTTCACAATATATAATTTATATTTGCTCAAAGTCAAATTGGGCCTTTGTGTCTCGCCCTGCTCTACATATATACTTTTTATTAAAATTACTTTAATTCATCGAATGTTACTTGAAACTTTTCAAAAAGTAGGTGAAAGAAGAAATACTTAATTCATTTTCTATCTCTCCTCGCAAAAATTTGAAAATTTTGAATTTCAGAATTCAAAAAGAATCTGAAAAACTTGAAACGTAATCAATAAGTCGAAAGACCAAAAAAGACTTGGATTGGATTATACCATGTTTTTTATAGAAAGTGTATAAAACTTGCAGTTTGATTGTATTGACAAAATATAGACAAACTAATGGGGTTTATTGTTTTTATAATACTCATTATATATAGCATTCAAATAACACATCATCCTTATACACTTAAAGTATTAATTTTTGATTCTCTCTAAACTCTCTAATAATATACCTTACTTAGCAAAACAACTTTTGCCGGGTCAGCTAGTGATATATAAAAGTGAACTAGTAGGCATAGCATGGTGCCTTAAGGCAAAATTCTCGAACTTCTTGCACCATAATTTAATATTCGAGGAATAATCTTTTCAAATAGACTATTATAAATATTGTAACTTCATTATTCGTGTTTAAAGAAAAAGATAAGATCTTATGAATGGACGACGACTTTGATACGTTTTACATGAATGTAAATCAAGCGGAGATAGAATGAAGGACTTATTAATTATTTATTATTTGAAGAATATAAGTGAGCTAAAGATTTTTTTCTAGAATTAAAATTAAAATTCGAATTATTTCCGATATTCAAAATAAAAATTGGAAATTAAATAATCGTTTCTTAACACTGCTAACGCAAGAAAATGTTTATTGAATCATTTAAATCGGATGCTTCGTCGCCTCAAAAACTTTTTTTGCACATTTAGCTAGAAACGGCTGGACCTGTCAAGAACTAATAACTACTTCTCCTCATTATTACAAATGAAATGTTTTTTGAATGATTGAAATCGGATGGTTCGTTCTCTCAAAAAATCGATTTTTTCTGTGCTCTTCGCTTCATTTCTCCGAAACGGCTAGACCTTCTTTGTTAAAACTAAGCAGCGCTTCTCGTGCGCTCAAGATCGTGGAAAAAAATTGTATCCATATAAAATACACACACACGTCCGTTTTTGAGATATGACAATATGCAAAAAAAAACGAAAATTTTTAAATATAAAGAGATACAAAATTTTCAATTACGATTTTCGTACTATTGCCCTAAGAGAAGTTAAATGAACATCTTCTTCGGTAGTTTATTAAAACGTAATTTATATAATTTCATAATGGTTTATGACATAAAGACAATTGTTGAAACAATTACTAAAAATTAAACTATGGGAGTTTTGCTACAGCAATTTTTTTTCATAAAAATACAAATTTATTTAAATACAAATATTATTTAAAATTCAATTACTTATGCTAATATAAAATGTCTTTTTGCTAATCAAAGCATCGTTTTCATCTCATTATTCTCATGATCAGTATAAAGCTGCTTTACAAACACAAACTTACTTTTCAGAATGTCAATACGAATCAATAAGTAAAATGGCTATGAAAAACTTCTCACATATTTTCCTTGAAAACGATAAAATTTAATTTTATTTTTAGT
>NW_020536541.1:0-13979 GCF_003426905.1 Ctenocephalides felis
TATCTAGGTATACTCCTCGACCGATCTTTACTTTCACAACACACATACAACAAAAAAGTAGTACAAGCACACAGTATAATACATACATTACAACCACTCCTCAAAGCTACTAGCATACTCAATTCACGAAACAATAGAAAATATATATTTCCCTATTCAGACCCATATTACTGTACGGAGCCCCAGCCTGGTGCACCACCTCAAAAACAAATATAAACAAAATGCAAAAAATAGAATAGAGTTTTAAGAATAGTGACGGATTTTTCTCGCAAACCAAGTAATAAATTTTATTATTCAAACGATTTCTTACATGAATCTGCTAACCTAGACTAGATAGGGTCGCTGATAAGAAACCTGATCTCGAGATATTACTCATCGTGTCACAACAGTTCAATTTCATCATATCTAGCCTAGGAAGACTTACAAAGGATATAATCTAGTATGGAAAATACGAACCATCATGTTTTCTTGTCAATGAATAAATAAGTTAAGTGTATAACATGTATATTAAGAACTGAATTTTTGTTAGAAAGCATTCAAATAATGTAAATATTGTAAATAGTAGTGTAGTGTTAAAATAATTAGTTTTAAGTTGTATATAGTTAGTATTAATCTTAATATAAGTTAGATATAAGTAGTTTTAAGTAACACCTGTGTTATGAGTTTTCTTGAACCAGGAATTTTTGCTCATTAAATAACTCCTTCATGTAGGTACTCCTAATTAACTAACTCAGTATTCAATTATTAAATATACAACTTATGAAATTTAGTAATATTGCATAAGATAGGTATATATGAATTAATAACGTATTGTAAACTATGTAAAAAGAAATAACAGAAATATAATTCTTTAAAACACAAAAAAAACACAGACAGGCCCAATCAATTTGCATACAAGTCGGCTACGAAAAGCACCGCAAATGAAGGGTTGAATAGCATTTTTTATTTGTTTTAGTACAAAAGCCGTACATCTTGAACTAGTTACTAGTCTGATCACCGACGCATTTATATATGCCTTGAAACGTTTTATCTCGCGCAGAGGCAAATGCAGTCACTGATAATGGCACAAATTTCATAGGTGCTAGATACGAGTTGCATAAGTATAATTTGTTTAAAAATGAGCATAGTAGAAACGAGGTGATCAACGCGGAATAATAATATAATTTTGAATCAAGAGACAAGATGGCGCCTAGTAAACTCGTGTGTGATTTAACCTCTGAGAAAATTAATGACAATATTTCTAATATACAGTGTGTGAATTGTGAAAAGTGGTTCCACGCTAAGTGCTTAAAAATTAAATCTAAAGATATAAAAAATATAACAGAATAAACAAAATGATAACAGAATAAACAACAACGAATGGAAATGCAATCATTGCAAAATTGAGGTTAGCGCCACGACGTCAGATGACAGAGATGACTCTAGCATTAGTGAAATGGAAAAGTTATTTCGTAAGTACTTTATTCCATTCAAAAGTGAGGTTGAAAGCAATCTTACCGTCATTAGAACGGAGCTTCTGAAAATTTCGGAACAAAATGATTTCGTTAATAAAAGATGTAAGCAACTGAAAACACAAGTGACATCTGTTGAAGAGAAAGTTAAAACGCTTGAAGAATAGTTCGTAAGTGCAGATGATATGTACGCCGAATTTAACGCGAAAAGAATGTGATAGTGTTCAACGTAATAGAGTCAAATAAAACTAATGGGCAAGACAAATTACAAGACGACATGACGAATATTATTAAGCTCTTACCACAAGACACACAAATTACAACAAAAGACCTCAAATTTCAATAATAATATTGAACGAGTCTTTGTGAAAGTTAAAACTGCACCACACGACCTAATTATATGATGTGTTTACCTACCTCCTAAATCAACTGTAGAAATTTATAAAGAGCATATATCTGCAATAACATCAATATCCGAAAAATACTGAAAAGCAAGTATATTAATCGCAGGTGATTATAATTTACCCAGCAGCGTACAGCAAGAGCATTGTTCGTGCTTGGTTTATGAAGAGTTGTCACTACTAAACTATCGGCAATTTAACAACATTCAAAATCATAGTGGAAAAACGCTTGACTTGTGCTTCAGTAATATACACGCAACTGTAGAGCGTTCTCATGCTTTAACTCATGAGGACGCTCATCACCCAGCCTTGTCCAAAAACAACAAGACAACCAACATTGATGAAAAAGTAGATAAACTATATAAAGTAATAAATAATGGTTTATTACAGTTTGTTCCGCTCCTATTCTGCAAAAACACTAATTATCCCAAATGTTTCTCAAAAGAACTCATATCCACCATTAAACTTAAAAAGAAAACTAATACAGGGTACAAGAAAAATATGTTCAGATCCACATATAATGAATTCTGCCAACTAAGGTATGATTGCAAGAAATTGAGCAAGCAGTGTTATGAAAACTACATTACTAAAATGGAAAATAAAATTAAATCTGACAGTATTAAATTTTGGACATTTGTGAAAGAAAAAAAAAAAAATTCAAATACACCTGACTTGGAATGGTTTAGTGGCTCATGAAGGAGAAAATATTGCGAACCTATTTGCATCTTTTGTCAAAAGTACTTATTCATCTAGCATTAATAAAACTACATCTAACGAATGTGAGGAGGGAGCAAATACCATCGACGTCGACCTCTCAAACGTAGATATGAGTTTTGATGAAGTATATAATCTACTGTTAAAATTGAATGTGAGAAAAGGAGCCGGTCCAGATGGATTACTTAACACACTTCTCATGAATTGCGCCGCCAGCCTCTGTGAACCACTCAAACACATCTTTACTTCGAAAAATTAGTGCTACCAAATTGTCGTGGTCTTTTAAAAATGTCATAACCACAAAACAGGACGGCTTTTATGGTGGCAGATCTACAACAACAAATCTACTATTATATGCAGAACAAATATCAGGCGCAATGAACAACGGCCCGGATGTCCATACAATCTACACAGACTTCAGTAAAGCGTTTGATCTCGTCGATCACAATATTCTGTTACGGAAGCTACAACGGTATGGAGTCAGGGGCAAAATATTAGACTGGTTTAGATCTTACTTAACAGGCAGGCATCTACAGGTAAGACTAGATGGCCATTTATCTGAAAAATACTAAGTGATATCTGGTGTACCGCAAGGATCACACTTGGGGCCAATATTATTCAATATTTTTATTAATGACATATGTACTGACTTCAATTCTGATCACCTTTTATACGCAGATGACCTCAAAATCTATAAAACTATAAATTGTGATGATAGATTATCGTTACAACAAGACATTAAACGCAATTAAACAACTGGTGTATAAGTAACAAACTTAAGTTAAATGCTAAAAAATGCGCAGTAATGATACTATCTCTATCCCACAATTCAATTCAACAAGATTGCTATTTAGAAAACCAAAAAATAAATTCAGTGACTTCTATAAAAGATCTTGGAGTTATTTTTGACACCAAATCAAACTTCTCGCAGCATATTAACAAAATTTTCCTTCAAGCCCTAAGAACACTTAGCCTTACCATCAGGAGTGGTCGAGATTTCCATAGTATAGACACACTATACATTCTGTACTCCACACTCGTCAGACCTATTCGAGAATATAACACCATAGTTTGGACACTTCACACTGAATTATCAAGCAACAAGCTTAATAGAGTGCAAAGGAAATTTGAAAAACACCTTAAATAATAAACAAAATAATATAAACAAGAAATAAATTTTTAGAAAAATGTCTAAAGATAATAAAGTAACTCAGTGATAATAAATAAAATACAATTTGTAAATACATTTTTAGAAACCACCACACTGATCCTAAAATAATTATACATTAGTTCCAAACATTAACCCCTTAACATACAATTTAGATTCAAAAATGTCGGGCCAAAGTTGTTCAAGCTGGCGCAGCATTTGTGACTATTTACCCACACAGTGTGTACTTTATCACAAAAATAAAAATAATGTTGTGTTTTGTAGTTTCGTAATATTTACATTTGGCCTAGCCATCGCATGCGGACTCTGCTCGTCATTCTAAGTTATGGGTTTAATTATACATTAAAACCAATGCTAAAATTAGTATTTCTATACTTTATATATACTATTAATTTAAAAAAATCTTTATCTCGACGACTATTTTACTGAGAATAAGTGATAATTGCTCACACGGTGTGCAACCGGTCTTATAGCCTCGGAAAGCAATTGCACACTCGGTGTGTATATTAATAATATTAATAATATAAAAATTTATGCATTTAATCATTTTTTCGTTACCGAAGCATTTATTAATTTGACTTCAAATATAACTATTGATTCGGTCACTTCAAATGCAATCTTGTCTAAAATAAAAACTCAAATTCCTTTTTTTGGTGACTTAATTAACGCTTTTTGAATACCAGAGGAGATCCTACTGGTCAAGCTAAAGTAAATATGCCGTATTGTTTGGAATTTGTATCTAAGGCTATAAAAGAGTACGAAAAATTGTTGAATACGAGACTGCAAGAACGGGCTTGTGGTATTATCAACTCAAACATGGCTGTGTTGTTCTCCACAGCGAGAAGAAAAATCTACGAAAACGAGGTAGTATATGCAACAGGAGATGAGGTTGAAGAAAAATTACATAACTTAATTGCAATGTGTCCTCCTCACTGGTGCGTTCGTGTTAGAGCCCTTTTACGGTGCAAAAAAAAGAGTATCCTAGGGTGCGAGAAACATTACAGAAGATCATTGATGAACCATATGCAATATCACCTGAGAGAAAAGTGACAGTACGAGGATGGTTCAAAAAATTATTCAAGTTTGAATCTTTGTTCTACTTGAATGCAACAATCGAAATATTCCGTGCATGCAAAATCAAACGAATTATATAACCATGTAGTCTGGTCTGCTTCGCGGTAAAATCTGTCAATATGTTCTTAATTTTGTCCCGTTAATTGGAAGTGGTTCCGATCTTTTGATAAGTGCGTTCTATCCGAGGTGGCAAATTGTACTTAACAGAAGGAGGCGAATTGAACTCTTTCGGAAAACGCAAATTGTGCTTTACTACTGGAGAAACATACTCCAACTCCTAAGTGTAGATATATTCCATCTCTGGAGATGCGTTATATCGCATTTATGGACTGGCAGAATCCACCTCTGAATTCAAACTTTCAGAGTTATATTCAACAAGACGAAGTGTTGGTGGCCTCCGAGACATTCGACTTCAATAACGTCTTTAATCATGATAAAGACTATACCCGAGAGCTTTGGTCAAAGGAAGACGTGTTTATTGTGCGGGATTTCGGTAAGTGACTTCATTAACTAAATATAAAATGTAGATTTATTATAATTCATTTTTCCATTGCTTAGATAATTTTTACAAAGCGGCGATTTGCAGCGAGAGCTGTGGTTATGTATTGCGAGAGATGAATCTTAGCAAAGGGTATCGCGTAGGGAAATCCAATAGCCAACAAAATGAAGGAGAAGATAGAACATACAAAATCCTACATGGATTTGTACAATACAATATGTATATATAAAAGAATTTTTTAAAAAATTCTAACTTTAATCTTGACCGATTATTGCTACTACAACTTGGGTCACCGAGAAGTAAATGTTCAACATGTGCCGAATGCAAAACTCCTTTTAATGTGGAAGATTTAACAGCTCGATATCACGTGCAATTGTTTTTTCATCAACGGATACCGATAGTATCCGTAGCATACCACGATTGTATTTATTTTTTCGTCAAAGTAATGCCGACCGATAGTCGTACGCACTCTGGCCTTGACTTTACGAATGCTGTAAAATGAATAAAAGTCACTGCGTGGGCGTGTCGTCGACGACATCCCGGATGTTGTTTCGATAACTGCTACATGCGTAAAATTCTTTCTTGGTACCATGTAGCTATAGGAAATAACACTTTCGTCTATCAAAAATCTCGGGAAAGCACAAGAAGATTCCCGGTGAAGTACAAGAAAATTTCATGGGAATAATTGTATAAAAAATCTCTCACTCCTATTCATTAGTGTTTAATAAGTAGTACGGTCAGCATTAAAATTAGCGGTGAAAAGTAGTGAAAATGTCTAACTTAGGTGATTGGTATAAACAGCTTTTTGCAAAGTATAAACTAGGAAAAAAAAAACTAGTGATGCTCAAGAACAATTTAATGAACTGTGGGCTAGTGCAAAAATAAAATATAGTGCTAAAGATGATTTTGTATAACAGGCGAGTGATTTTTTAGAGTGTCGCCGAAAAAAACAAGTAAAGAAGTCTTCTAATATTCCTATTGTGCTAATTCTAAAAAGGTAAGTTAATACTAATATTTATCTATTTTTATGGGACGTTCATTCGTGAAACCAAAATTTACTTTTCAGTTCGATCGATCATTTGTAACATTTATATATTTTTAACGTAGCGCATAAACATTATGAAGAATATTCTTCTAATAAATAATAATATATACTATATATTTGAAGTATAAATGTTGAATTTTGCAACAGTTTTAATAATTTGGAAAATATAGACAAAAATTATGTATCCGTCAAAGGTAGTCACTCTATATATTTTAAAATAATAAACTATAATTAAAAAAAATGTATGTTTATTATGTTAATAATTTCAAATTAAACGTTTTAAAACGAAACTAACATAAAAATATTTGTTATGGTAATAATTTAAAAATAAACTTTTTTTTAGTAAAAACCTATGATATTTTCCTAATTATTATTAAAAATTAAATTTTGAGCTCGAAAAGTTAAAAAAGCAAGGATTCAAAATCTCAAGAAGTGGCGCATACCTTCGATTACTTCCGAGAAATTACACCAGCTTGGAAGGTAAAAGGCATGTTGCTACTGTGCCAGTAAAATTGAGTCGTCCTGAGGAGGATCACCACAAGGCTCATCCCGATCAACATTTTTGTGTCTCCACAATAAGATCATTGGGGACACTTGCATCCATTCTCGGGCCAAAACAAGCGTGTTCTTTGTCGCAGGATGATAAATCCCGGGAGCCAATAGGTTTGATAGCGACAAATAAGCAAGCCCCGCTCTTGATGCATGTTGATTACAGAATTCCATTGCCTGATCAAGATTGGGTCGTTGGTTCGAGGCATAAATTGATCCCTAGCGTATATGCTGGGTGCATCATAAAAGAAAATGATATGGGCCGTCTTGAGGCAGTCTCATATTCACGGCCAACATATATAGCAATCAGAAATGGAAAACACTCCTCTTCGACAGCTTCCACTCATGCTGTAGACTTGGATTAGCAGTAACTCTCGATAATTTTAAAGAAATTATGCGAGATGAGCAAGGACACATGAAACCAGTGGTTTTCATATCAACTGATGGAGGGCCCGACGAAAATCCGAGGTATCCCAAAGTTATTGCTAAAGCTATAAACCACTTTGTCAAGAACGATCTTGATGCTATTTTCGTGGTTACAAATGCACCTGGCAGAAGCGCATTCAATCGCGTTGAGAGAAGAATTGCGCCTTTAAGCCGAGAATTATCTGGTCTGGTACTTCCTCATGATCACTTTGATACGCACGTGGATAAGCAAGGAAAAACAAAAAATGAAAATCTAGAGAAGTTAAACTTTCAGAAGGCTGGAGAAGTTCTAAAAAAAGTATGGAGCAACATGATTATTGATGCCCATGAAGTCATAGCAGAGTATATCGAGCCCAATGAAAGCGCTGAGAGCTTTCTTCCAGTCATGCCATCTCCGCAATGGTTCGCTGAGAGTATTTTCATACAAATTTTACCTGCTATTAACGAACGTTTTGATTCGGCTTCTCTTTGCAATATTTACCGCGATGCTTCGAATAATTTTTTCAATATGCGCAATACATCCTAACATGTATATACATATATATATATATATATATATATATATATATATATATATATATTAGGGTGGTCCTTAAAATGGTCATTTTCGAATTTCCTTGCTCCCAGGGGCTCAAATGGTTCCAAATAGATAAAAAACAATTCTCTGAAAGTTTTAGCTCTTAATATTAACGTTTAGATAGAGCTCAATTCAATTAAAGTTTTGTATGGAAATAACATGAAAAATTTTCAAAAATATTAAAAATATTTTTTAGATGTAATTTAGCGATCAAATGAATGAATAAAATACCTTTTTAATATAATAATTAAACTTTTTTATAATTATATTATTTATTTTAATTTTACAATTTTTTTAAAAATTTTCAGAACTCGACGTTTTATCAATTTTTTATTTCATATTTATTTTTCGTGCAATTTTGTGTGTTTTTGTGTTATTTTTCAAAATTTATTTGTATGGTGAGTTTCTTTACATTTGTTTATTTTATGGTTGTTTTTCATATATACTTTTCATATACATTGTTTTACTTATTTTTGTCTGTAATTATGTATTTTTATATTTTTTATATTGTTTTAATTTGTAACCCTGAAATATTTAATTGTAGCACTGAAGATGGGTCAAATCAAGACCCGAAACGTATGTTCTCTAAATAAAAACATTTTTCAATAAAACTGTTTTTTAATTACTGGATGGATGCCCAAGAAACAATTTTATCATATACAGGCGGTCCTCGACTTACGTCGTTTCGATTTACGTCGTTTCAAGTTACGTCAAACAATGTTTTGACGCTATTCCTCAAGCATACGTCATTTGTTTCGATTTCCGGCATATCGGAGAATTCACTTGTCGCAAGGTCAATGTCCGTGAGGGGCGCGGGCGGGGCGCGGTGTCGTCTCGTGCGGGGAATACCCCGCAAATGTCGCTGATTTTGTTTAGTACATTCAGGGACAACGGACAATCAAGACGTAATAAATTAGTTTTTTTTGCATCTTTTACAGTTTTTGTGTTTACATACATATTTAAGTGAATTTTAAACAATGCCACCTAAACAAGACAGTAATAATAAAGTGAAGAAGAGAGTAAGAAAGTCAATTACAATGGAGGTTAAATCTAAGATTTTAAAACTCAAAGATCGCGGTTATTCGACTTCATCTATTGGACGAGAACTTAATTTATCACGCACGACGGTACAAACAATATTGAAAGATAAAGAAAAACTCTTAACAGCTCTTCCTTCCGTCTCTTCAAACAGCACTATTATACGCAAAAGGAATGCTTTAATTTATGAAATGGAAAAACTGTTGTAAGATCAAACTCAGCGACGGGTTCCTCTAAGTTTGGCTATTATACAAAATAAGGCGCTGAGTATCATCAACACACTGCAAAATAAACGTGGCGAGAATAATAGTGACGAAACAAAATGTTTTTCTGCCAGTCGCGGATGGTTCATGCGCTTTAAAACGAGATATTCGTTACATAACATTCGAGTGCAAGGAGAAGCTGCTAGTGCCGATCATGTGGCTGCTCAGAGTTTTCCTGGAATATTAAAGGAAATTATCGAAAGTGGAGACTATTCGCCTAAACAAATTTTTAACGTGGACGAAACTTGTTTGTTTTGGGAAAAAATGCCCTCTCGTACTTTTATATCACAGGAAGAAAAGTCTATGCCTGGATTTAAAGCGGCTAAAGATCGTTTGACGTTGTTATTGGGTTCGAATGTTGAAGGTGATCTTAAATTGAAACCCCTTTTAGTTTATAGGTCTGAAAATCCTCGAGCTCTCAAAAATTACGTCAAGAGTACTCTTCCAGTTATATGGAAGGCTAATCCAAAGGCTTAGGTTACATCAATACTTTTTGAAGAATGGTTTACTAAGCATTTTATACCTGAAGTGAAACAGTACTGTTCAAACAATAATTTGGCTTATAAAGCTTTACTTATTTTGGACAATGCTCCCGGCCATCCTGTGCGTATTGCCGATATTGATCCTCAAATCAAAGTCGTGTTCCTGCCTCCCAACACCAATTCGTTGTTACAGCCGATGGATCAAGGAGTTATCGCGTCTTTTAAGGCCTATTATCCCAGGAGAACTTTTTCACAGGCTGTAAAGGCTAATGAAAATGATGGCATGGAGCTGAGAGATTTTTGGAAAAGTTATAATATCCTGCAATGCGTAAAAAATATTGCTACTTCATGGGATGAGGTGACACCCAACAATTTAAAAGGAGTATGGAAAAAGTTATGCCCATTTTTTTTGAGCCATCTGAAAGTTCTACATCTACAGATCAACCAAATGTCGATGAGATCACAACTGACATTGTTCATTTGGCTAACCGTTTCCCTGACATTGCAGTTACTACTGATGATATTGATGATCTGTTAAGCTCACATTCGCAAGAACTGACTGATGAAGATCTTATTGAATTGGAGGCACAAGTACAAAAGGAAGCACTCGAGTCACAAGAAATAGCTTCTTCTATTAGTGATTCTGAGAAAGAACTTACACTAAAAAAACTTTCCGTAGCCTTTGCAAATTTGAAGAATGCCATGAAAATTGTTGAAGAAAATGATCCTAATTTTGAGAGAAGTTTTAACGTTAATAACAAAATTTGTGCAGCCTATCACTGTTACCAAGATCTGTATGATAGCAAGAAGAAAGAAGCCAAGCAATCTAGAATTGATAGTTTCTTTAAGCCAAAAGTTTAATTTATTGTTTATCATTACATATGTATAAGTTTTATAATTATTATTAAAATTAATAACACACAAATACCAAAAATAACTAGCAATTTCATAAGTGCATAATATATAATTATTTTAAGAACTTACTTTTAATAATAAAGTACGTCCTTTGTTATAAATGCAGTTTTTTTATTATTTCGAGTCCGTGTGGAACCTACCCCTTGAGTTTTACATGTAAACATACGAAAAAATATGTCTCGACTTACGTCGTTTCGATTTACGTCGCGTATTTCGAGAACCTAACATGCCGTAGGTACGAGGACTGCCTGTATATCATATATAATATATATATATATATATATATATATATATATAATATATATATATAATATATATATAATATATATATAATATATTAGGGTGGTCCTTAAAATGGTCATTTTCGAATTTCCTTGCTCCCCGGGGCTCAAATGGTTCCAAATAGATAAAAAACAATTCTCTAAAAGTTTTAGTTCTTAATATTATCGTTAGATAGAGCGCAATTCAATCAAAGGTTGTATGGGAAGAGCATGGAAAAAATTTTGAAAATTTAAAAAAAATGTTTAGGTGTAACTTAGCGACAAATGAATGAGTTTTCTTCATTCATTTGTTCGCTAAATTACATCTAAAAAACATTTTTAAAATTTTGAAAATTTTTTCATGCTATTTCCATACAAACCTTTGATTGAATTGCGCTCTATCTAAACGATAATATTAAGAGCTAAAACTTTCAGAGAATTGTTTTTTATCAATTTGGAACCATTTGAGCCCCTGGGAGCAAGGAAATTCGAAAATGACCATTTTAAGGACCACCCTAATATATATATATGTGTGTGTGTGTGTGTGTGCGTGCTAATAAATTCGTTTTTCAAATTTTTATTGTTTATTATTATTTTTATGCCAATCCAAAATAGTCTGCAACCCCCTTTCTAGATATTTTTATCATTGTACTTCAATTTCGAATAACATAGCATTATACTTCTCTATCAATATTTAAAAATAATACTCTAAAAATAGTACGATTTTTTGTATTTACGAAAAATACACAAATCACCACCAAGTATCACCAAGGGGGAGGGGTGGTCCGAAAAACCTTAAAAATGGCTTTCGTGATTAATGGACGCCCCCTAATCAATGGCATTACTCTTCATTCTGCATTTGTTTTGCCCAGCAAGCAATTTGGCGTTAACATGGTCCAGCTCTCTAGCGACTTAGCCAACACTGTGCGAGATCAATTATCGAAAGTTCAGCTCGTGATCATCGATGAAATTTCTATGGTAGGCAGTGACACGTTGAGCCGAATTGACACATGTCTCCGGCAAATCAAAGGCGTGGATGAACCATTTGGTGATGTTTCAATATTAGCGGTGAGAGACTTGAATCACTTGCCGCCAGTAATACCAAGTTTCGCGTCACAACGAGATGGAACCATTTTCAATTTTATTAATGCTCTAAATAATCTCGCTAACGACGCATTGACCAATGAAGATCTGATATTGATAAAGAAACGAGATGTGAAACCGGATGATGTAACTGAATATGCTTTCAGATTGTACGGAACGAACTAAAATGTAAGCATGTACAATGAAAAGAAAATTGAGGGCAACACCAATGTCTTAATTGTGTCAGAACCTGACAATTCATTGCCTAACAATTAAGCCGAACATCTAAAGAAATTTCTGCAAAAACTGTTGCGAACTGGAGCTGGTAAAGATATCAAACTAGAAAATAAAATAAATTATAAGATCGGCATAAAATACATGATTAATTATAACATAGATATCGAGGATGGACTTGTCAATGGAGTAATGCGGAATTTTGAGACTGGTGACTTTCAATATACAAACTAATAAACCCGAAATCGTTTGGCTCGACTTTCAGATGCAACGTGTAGGGAACAGGCAAAATGTCATTATGATTAAATGATACAACATCAAATAAACTGGAGCGAATTGCTGCTCCAATGTACAAAAAATGCAACGGTGCACAAGTATAAAGCTGTTCGCTTCATACAGGGTAATAAAACGCATTTAGCCAAAATTTTGGGTGTACTTTTTAGTACGTTACGAGCATTGATATAGCTAAGTACCCGAACGTAGTATACGCATTACACATACTATTCAATTAATAGTCACAAATTGTCTAATGGTGAGACAAATGATAACTACAGGTAGAAGAATCGTACCTCATTTTTATCACTCTGTAACTGCACAAGAGAAACCGCATTCTATTCAAAAAAATTTGAATTCCTAAAATTATTCTGTATCTTGCAACCTAAATGCTGTATTAGAATAAAAAGAGCACATAGTCACGAATAGCAAACATCCAAAATAGACCAGTATATTAATACTGGTTATACAACGAGGAATACAAGAATGATTCAAAAAGATTGAAACGAGTAAAAATCATTTGGTAGGTACTATTTCTGGATCCACAAACTTTTTTGCTAATCAAATGCAAAAAGCCAAACAGTAAGTATCATACAAATAAGCCGTAAAGAAGCAAGGGGATATAATGCGAGTTCATCCCATGTAAGAAAGAGGAGGATCATCATAAAAATCAGAGGATAAAAATCAAGCTTCAACAGAAATAGATCTTTATTTGCGTTCTACCAATATATTATGTCATGAAAATCCATGTAATTAGTGGTAAGCAAAAAAATTCAAAATTCCATGTTTGATTAAAATTTAATATTTTTTCAGAACGCCTTTTCTCCGAAGTTGGAATGGTCTACGAGAAAAAAAAGTAAATTGCTTCCCAAATATGCAGAAAAACTAGTTTTTTCCACAATAATGGCTCCCTTCTTAATTTGAGTTGTAATTAGTCTTCCTAATATATAATATAAGAAATAATATACCTCTTAAATAATATAATCAAGATTAGGTTTGATCGGGGTTTGTATTTTTGCCATCTGTGTTGATTATAATCATTGTCCTTATAAAAGGCTGCGTTATGCAGACAATTGAACCGGTTTTACACAAGATGAAGAAGTGGAACGCGAAATGGAAAACAGTATCGTTTGTTGTGCCATCTGACATATATGTTCACCGTCCCGAGCATACTCTTATTTTATCTATGGTCCTGAAGCTCGAAAGGACAGATGTCATTGCTCAGGCAACCCTGTACACGAGGCTTTGGGAAGACACTCATGACAGCTATGGCAACCCAGGACGCCAAGTTTTTGGAGAGAAGAAGCCGACTAACTCTCTTTGATTTGGACCGCCATAAGATACACATCGTTGACAAGAATTATTAATTTCAACTCTATATTTTTATTTTGTGAATAAACCATGTTATAAAGATTACTAAGTGTTTCAACTATTCTGAACTAAATGTATATTTTTATTTCTACGCTAATGGTACAACACGTTGTTCACCTTCGAGCTCTCTTTTGACCATTTATTTTGATATGTTTT
>NW_020536542.1:0-23763 GCF_003426905.1 Ctenocephalides felis
TGTGGTAGTCGCTAAGGTTCGCGTGTTTTTCTGAGCTCGGCGATTTTTACAATGGAAGAATTGAAAAGCCAAAGATTTGTATTAAATTTTGGCGTAAAAATGAAATAAAGTGTGCAAGGCAAAAATTCACACCAGATATGGCTCCGTGTGACTTTTCCTATTACCAAGTTGAAGAGACCCATGAAAGGACGGCGGTTTTTCCTCGATTGAAGAAAATCGCTGAGAGTGCTCAAGGACATATCAAAAGTGAATATCAAGGGTGCTTCGAAAATTGGAAAAATGGCATAAGTGTATTATATCTGGGGGGACTACTTTAAAGGGACCACATTAATGTAGACGAATAAATAATATTTTTTTGAAAAACGAAAATTCCGGGTACTTTTTGAACAGACCTCGTAGAATGTAATGCGCTAAAACGTGGACGAAAGTTTTTACACTTATCTGCTAATTGTTAAAAAAAACGGCTCGGGCGATCGTCGCAAAAACTAATCAACAGGTGTCCTTATCGAGTTTCATCGAAGGACTTTTAAATGTTTGAAATCGGTGCAGTGTTTGTAATATGCGAAGCATGCTCTCTTGGTGTGCCTACATTTTAGTGCACAACGCGATGGCGATAGCGTAAAAGGTGTTAAGGGCACAACTAGTGTAACCGCCTAAAAAAAGGTGATTTTTGGGAATTTATATTAAAAAAACTACATACTAGGAATAAAACTACTACATACTAGGAATATATTTATACATGTTTTAAGAATAAATAGTAAATTTTTGAAGAAAAAAATTATATATTTTTTAAGTTATCGTCGATCTCCAACGGCGCGACAAAACGTGGATGAAATTAAAAAAAAATCTCGTTAAACTAGATAATATTGTCTGTAAAATAAACTACGATAAAGAAAAAAAATCAAAAATTGATAAAATGACGGCGTTTTTTTTAAAAAAAGTCGAATTTTACCCAAAATTTTGGTCGTTTTGGTCGTCGATCAAAAAATCGATAGTTCATTTTACGGAGGACTATATATAGAACGTGTAAAAAAATTCGATAGTGATCGGATCATTTGTTTTTGAGTAATCGCTAAAACGCGTTCAAAGATAAAATGATCGTAACACTATAATACTATGTATATACTCTTTAAATGGCTGTGACTCAAAACTATTTAAGATATCGATTTAAAATTTTAGTATGTTATTTTTAAAACTATAACCTATCGAAATATGGAAAAATTGAAAATTCGATTTTTTGAAAATTTCACACTAGTTGTGCTCCTTAAGTAGGAGAGTTGCTTGAAACGCCACTAGCCTATTTGGGAGGCAAGTCCCTCATAGACTTCCATGGAAAAAATGAGATTGAATGACACCAATGAGAGTACAATACCATAGATTCTAGTGGTTCCTAGATCCTTACTTCATGAAGTGTAATGTCTAAGAGCAGTTTCGTGATGACAACAGGAGAAGTTAGTTTTCATCAAAAAATCAGATTTGCTAATTTTATGTTTTCTCGACGTTTCAAGCCATTCTGAATCTACGTGTATGTGAACATATTTTTTTCAAAAACTGCCGAATTGACAATCGTTTGTCAGTTTTGCGCGACGATCGGCCAGCGCCGATTGCAAATAACAGAAAAGTGAAAAATTTGTTTGTCCACGCTTGCAATTCTGAATCGATCTTGAAAATTAAAAAACCGAAAGATATTGTTCGGGAATCGACCTGTTAGTTTTGGTAAAGATTTGTTGGCACAATTTCTTTTGTAAAAAACTGTTGAATTTTTTTTTCGACGATTTTTATGATTTTTTTTTACTGTAGATACCATGATGTTAAAGATAATATTGAAATATTACGGCCCTACGACAAGTCGGTTAAATTTAAAAATTCGTCAAAGTTTGAAAAAATTAGTATTTTTTTTGACGTTTGTAAAATTAGACCTTTCATCGACTTTTGCTCAAAAACGCCTGAACCGATTTCAAACATTTAAAAACCATTCGATGTATCTCGATATGGATTATAGTTTCTTAGTTTTGTGCGACGATCGGCCAAGCCGTTTCTTTGTACAACAATGTGTAAAACTTTTCGTCCACAATCCTGAAACGATTTTAAAAAATCAAAAACTGTTCGAAAGATATTGTTTGGGAATGATACTGCTTTCGGACAGAGATATACAGAACCGTTGAAAAAAAATTTTTTGGGCGATTTTTATGTTTTTATGAATATTTTTTTGACTATGGTATGGTCTTTATAGAACATACTAAAACATTGCGGCCTCAAGGCAAATTGCTGGAATTCCCGTACCGTACCGTAACGAAATATTACATCTACATGATCGAGAATTATTACATGTTTTCAAATAGATTATTATAATACTGTTACATTTTCTAATATTTATAAGAATTATATAAACTGAATTAAAAAGTTAAAATTATTTATTAAGGTATATACTTTAGACCTTTAGAATGTAAATTACAACAATTATTTTGCCAACACAAGCAAAGTGTTGTTTAGATCATTCAAACCGGATACCTCGTTCCGTTCTCTTAAAAACTCGGTTTCTATTTTCTGCTTTTTTTTGCTCCATGCCTCAGTAACGGCTGGACCTGTCTTTGTCAAAAACTAATCACCGCTTCTCCCCATCATTGCGACGAATTGAACGTTTTTTTGAATATTTTGAATCGGATGCCCGGTTCTCGCAAAAACAGAGTTTTCATTTTTGCACCCTTTGCTTGGTATCTCGGAAACGGCTGGACCGACCATTAGTAAGAGTCTAATAAGTATGCCAAAATGTTCAGAAACCTCTGAAAAATGAAGTTATGCTAAAAAAAATATTTTCATTTTTTTGCCCATTGCTGTAATTTACCCCATGAGAAGTTATAAAAAATAAGGTCAATTAAATAATTATATAATTATTACATATTATATCAAATCAACCATCAAATGAAGAAAGTTGATTAATAATTGTTTCTAGCAGTTGTTGCTAGATTTACAAAAAGGTAATTAACAATGCGATAATCCAATTCGAATTTCTTTAAGTATGAATCATGCTTTTAGCAGAAATTACTTAATTTTCACAACAATTCTGTGCTCTATTATTATAAATTAAAGTTGCTTTATTGGCAAATATTCATTAGTACTTTGATTTACTTTTGAAATACATATCTATGCCATAAAAAATAATTATTCATTTTATTCAATATTGCTAGTCTTTGTTTAACAAAAACTATGTTTTACAGTAATTATATAAAATGTAAAAATTATATAAACACATAATAAATTCATGTATAGCACGATTCATTTATGCACTTGCAATACAGAATCCCTATTTTATAGATATTTTGAAATTTGAAGAATATTTACATTACACTTACATATGTTCAATGATGTCTAAAGAAATTAATAAGGTGGGAACTTAAAAATTGGTGTATCAGATTTTCTTGATAAGATCTATAAAACGACATATAAATATTTGAAATCGCATTCATTCAATATACCTAATTGCCCTAAACTCACCCACTGCATACTAGAATAATTATGTACACCTGGATTCAGTTTTCTTTGTAGGCAGAGAACACTCACAAATTTTTTGAAATGTATCACTTAGTCATATACATCAATTCTTAAAATTTATTAAAAAAAAAACACTTAATATTTAGGAGCTTCAGAATAAAAAACATTCATTAATTTTTCTTGTAAATTTCAACGTTTAAAATAACCTATGTTCTATACTCTATCATTGCAAAACTTTAACGTCAAAAAATTGATTACATATTCCTAAAGAATTCACTTCACGCAGCAAAATTTCTATGAAATAGCACTAAGCAAGACCATTATATATAGCCGGTATTTGAGTTCTGTTTAAGTGTTGTGTATTATTATTATATCTACTTCTTTCATACTTTTGTTCATTACATTTCAATATTAACTTTATAACTGAATAACTGTTTATTTTGGTAAATTAGATATTTATATAGTCTTATTTAAAATATATGCTTATATTAATTTATTTTAATTCTACACAAGCATTATCATGGATCACATAATTCACATATCACAAGGATAATGTTAGACTTTTGTAACTTTTAAAAATATATATATAAATCAATAATATCTTTAATTGTATTTACAATTGATATTGTTGAACAAAAATATTCCACATAGAATTTGGTGTTGAGAAATTCTTGCTTATCAAATAAATGTACAATTACGTTCCTGTAAGAAATTATTCAAATATTGTAGAATTCCACAACTAAATATATTAGCAAGTATAGCCACTTTATTTTACCTAATTCATTAGAGTTACGATGTCGCAACTAATTTCAATGGTTCTTCCAGATATTGTACAAGAGCACTTGCTTTTTCTTTCAGTAAACCAAAGCCCACAGTTTGCCGAGCATAAAGGCATAGCAACAGATTGGCAACCTACAAATTAAGTTATACATATTATAAATAAATATTGAAAGAACAAATTTATTTTCACATACTTGTATTACGGCTACTCTGCCTTCTGCGCACTCTATAAATATCATTTGTAAACAATCTTCTTTAAATGCATTCTTGCCATTTTTTTCATATGCGGCCCAAATATTGCTTGTGATTGCTGCTGTAATCCTAGCATCTTTGTCTCCATATCCGGCATAAGCTAATAATGCGCCTTCACGATTTAAGAGTCTAATATTTGATTATACTGTATTATTAAAAACATAAATAGTGAATATGATATGAAGACTCACAATGTTATTTCTATCCCTCCACTATTCGCTTGGCTCAGTACTTGGGTTAGAGCCTTTGGTTTCAACATTTTATTTTTACACAAAACAGTTAATAATAAAACGTATTCATCAATTAATTCAACTTTCGATGAACAAATTAATATATTTAACTGTAAACTACTACGACAATTGACATTTCACATAAACATCATACCAACATTTTAACACAAAAAATGAGTGATTATAAATTAAAAATTTCAATTTAATACAAATTATTATATTGTCATTATAATAGATATATTGACTGATTATTTAATTTATGGAAACAATATTGCCTGTGAATGCACATTTAGCACGTCGTTATTCAAATCATAATATGGGTTTTGGCTATTTCTAGTCATTCATTTTGTAAAAATTTTATAGTTATATTTAATAAATATTGTTTATTGTTGTTTGTTATTGTATTTTAATTCAATAATATCTATAGATATATATGATGTAGCACTAAAAATAAATCAAGCCAAAACTCAAAATGTAACATTTCAATTAATAAAGATTATCAAAAAAAAATCTTTATATTTGAATTATATTTAATTTATAATCTATTCAGTTACAGTCAAGGCATGTTTAAGTTAATTTGGCCAGAATGCTTTTCGTTTGTTTGGTATTAAAGTTTGTTTGGTATTAAATACGCAATCTAAACTCGTCTTTGTGCAATTTCGAAGATTTGTAGCGACGGCCATCTATTGAGTAGTCCGATAAGTTACCAAAATTTAGAGCGCCAAACGCGGCGCATCTATCTGGTATTGTTCTGTGGTTCGGAACATACTTCGGTTAAGCGGAGCTAGTGTTGTTTGGCGCATGGCGCTTATTGTTTGTGTTTATATCTGTCAACTGCTATTTAATTGTTTAGATGTTAAAATTAGAGGATATATCACTGGGACACTCAGATCTCAATCAAATTAAATATTATGTGAGTAGGCCTTTGTTTTATCGACTTATAATCAGTACTATCTTGGTTTAGTATTGTATTGTTGATTGTATTTGCGGCATGAGTGGCTTGGACTCGTCCATTTTGTGAATCCCGCTCTTTTCCTTCGGCTAATATTCATACAAAAATTTAGCATTTTATTTATGAATATGTTGCACAAGTCATTCGATATTCAATTATATATTAAAAATACGGTATATTTATGCGTAGAATAGATATAAAGCTAATCTCCAATTTGAATTATGTTATAACCTAGGCAATAATAAAGTTCTTGTACGGTACCACACATTCATTCAGTAGAAAACATTATTTCAGATCTTCATATCTACAGTATTATTTCATATCCGATTATTTTAAATTGTTAAAAGGTTATAAATTGATGGTATATGTTTATAAATATTGCATTTGTTTAATACTAGTTCAGATTACTGTTTGATATGGATTTAACTGTATACATGCTTTGTCTATGTTTGCGTAATGTTTCTGCATGTATGTGTGAGTTGAACGTAAGTTTTGGCTTGTATTTCATGTATGAATACAATACCCCGCGTATTCGTTTGTTTATCCTCATGCCCCACGACCGCTTATACAAATCTAAAAATCTACAAATGAAAAAAGAATTGAGGACTCGCAATTAAATCTACCTGTATTTTTTTTAAAATTATATTCTTCTGCTTTTATTTTACCAAAATATATTGATATTAAAATAAATATATATTATATACATATTGTTTTGAATTAAAAATAAGATTTTTAATATAATAGTGCGATCTTTTACTGATTTTTTCACCGAATTGGCTTGTTTTTTTTTTTTTCTATCTTATTGATAATATTTTCTATTTAATATGTAATTATATATATTATATTATATATATATATATATATATATATGATGTATAATATATATATATATATATATATATATATAAATATATATATATATATAATTTTTGAATGTTTTTGATTTTATTGTTGGAATATGTGCGCTTTTAACATCAATAGAAAATATTAAGCTTTTTAAGTTTATTTTAAATCCTTATTAATTGATTATCGGTAATATTTTAAAGAAAAAAATGAGTTGATCAGAAAACCTGTAAAAATATCTAACAAAAAATTGAAATATTAGATTTGAGAAGCAACAATTATTTACTATACATTGTAGAGCTACGAACAAAGAAATCAAAGATAATAAAAAACAGTTTATTAAAAACATTTTTTTTATTTATTTACTGTCGACGTTTCGGAACTCGGTACGTTCCATTTTCAGGACATCTGTCAAGAAACATGATCTTGATAAGATTTAAACAATATACTTAAGAGAAATAGATATTAGTGGATTTTTTTTTTTAAAATAAAATTGTGAAAGAGTTGACATTAATAAAGTATTACAATATATTTAAAGTAAAAATGATAAAATAAAGAGTGGACTATATAACGAAATGTTATAATTATTTTAAAAAGTTTTTTAGAACTGGGTATTAAGAAAAAACAGAATTAATTACCTGTATGATAGATTATATACATTTATGAAACTAAAAACGATTTTTTTCAATAAAAGTGCGTTAACTTATTTTCATTTTCTTTTTTTTAAGAAATTAAAGTATGTAAGTCAAAAATATAAACGTTTCGGAACTATGTATGTTTTTCTGTCAATGTTCTTAAAAACAAATTATATTAGAAACAAACTGATTTTAACAAATTTAAAAGATAATGGTTATTTACCCGCATAAATAAACGATTAAAGAAGTTTTTGTATATATTATAAAAAAATAACTGAATATTAGAATATTGTTTGTTTAAATGAACAAACAAATCATCCATCTGATGAGATGTTGTTCTGGTCACTATGAAATGAGTGTGAGTACGATTTTTTGCGTGATACATAATACGCGATAATAATAAATAAAAATGAAGGATTTTTTGTAAATATTCTATTTAATATTTGGACATTAAATATTCTATTCAATAAAAATAAAAATTAAAAAATAATAAATAATTTCAAACCGTGTTATATCAAAACCGTGTACAAAAAGACCGTGTAAAAACAGCCTTAGGTGTATATACGAGTATATATATATATATATATATATATATCCTTGAGTGTGAATTTGCGCCAATCGTCGAAATAAAAGAAACAAATAAATAACTATTTATTTATACGTTTCGACACGGTTGTGTGTCATCATTCGGCTTTTTTTTTGTGAAAGGGTATGGGCGTGTTTCCATACAGAATTGGCCCCACCCTGGTATTTAAATAATTTTGATGCCATTTTATAGGTATTTTCGAGAAAATCCCATATACCAAATTTCAAATCCGTAGCTCATCATTTGGCCAAGATATCAGTGAAAACATGTGAAAGTGGCCCCTTTTTTCAAACTCACTTTTTGTCGGAAATATGAGAGATATCGAAAAAATGTTAACGTCATTCTATTTATACTGATCTTATCTATGTTGTTCATAACAAATAATGCAAAAAAATTATTTGTTAGTGCGAGAAAAAGTGAAAATAATTTTTTGTTTTGAATTTTCGGGTGGTGCGGTTGTTTGGACTAATTTTTAATTAGCATCATTAGAAAGGCTATTAAATTTTCTTTTAGTGTGCAAAATTTTGTTTTATTTCACGTGGTAGAACACATTCAAAAGTAGAAAAAACCTGAGCAAGAACACGCTCGCGCTCATATAGCACCCGTGTAAGTCGTCTCTCATTCGCAACGACTAGCAACAGCATTGCTCGCCGCGCGTCTTGATAAATTAAAACATTTCTAATAAAACACAAGATATATACATTTATATTTTGAATAATCATATATTTATATGTATATGTATAATAATAACTATATTTTTATGTAATTAAATATATATTATTCATATATTGCACATGTATATTATATGATTTAATCATCATTAATCATCATTAATAATTAACTAATTAATTATTACTTGTTAATTAAGTATTAATTATTAATTATTAGTTAATATTATTTAATAATTATCACTAAATAAATAAAAAATAGGTTGATAAAAAATATACATAATAATAGTATATCGGTATATGATTTCTATTCATGCTATAGCAATGTATAGAATTGCAAGTATACTAAGTTAGTCTGAAAATATATTAAATAATATCTTGAAGTTTTTTTATAAATCGAATAATATATAAAATATATTAAATAGAATATCTCTACCTATAAATACTAATAATAATTGTTGAACTACTGTACTATTGTGTATCATCCTCAATTAAAACGATATTTAGAATTTCGCGGCATTATAATTATATATTGTATTATGGTAACAACTAAATTATATACTAATCAAATCAAATTGACACTAAAATATAAGAAAAGTGCAAAATCGACTGGTACAAAGGTGTAGACCACGCAAAAATTAAAAAAAAACATTAATTATTTAATAATTATTAAAAACTTTGTGATTAGTTAAATTTGAAAATTATATTAATTTTATTCTATCTGTATTTTGTTATCTTATGTGTGGTTTATGCGTGCGAGCAATTCTATTCAATAGAATATATTTTGAATATATAATCTTTAATTTAAATAATAATATATATTATTTAATTCAAAAAAAACTTCAAGATATTATTTAATATATTTATGACTAACTTAGTATACCATACTTGCATTTGTATACATTGCTGTAGCATGAATAGTAATCCTATTATTAAGTGTATTTAGTAATACTATTATTATGTATATTTTTTATCAACCTATTTTTTATTTATTTAGTGATAATTATTAAATAATATTAACTAATAATTAATAATTAATACTTAATTAACAAGTAATAATTAATTAGTTAATTATTAATGATGATTAATGATGATTAAATCATATAATATACATGTGCAATATATGAATAATATATATTTAATTACATAAAAATATAGTTATTATTAATACATATACATATAAATATATGATTATTCAAAATATAAATGTATATATCTTGTGTTTTATTAGAAATGTTTTAATTTATCAAGACGCGCGGCGAGCAATGCTGTTGCTAGTCGTTGCGAATGAGAGACGACTTACACGGGTGCTATATGAGCGCGAGCGTGTTCTTGCTCAGGTTTTTTCTACTTTTGAATGTGTTCTACCACGTGAAATAAAACAAAATTTTGCACACTAAAAGAAAATTTAATAGCCTTTCTAATGATGCTAATTAAAAATTAGTCCAAACAACCGCACCACCCGAAAATTCAAAACAAAAAATTATTTTCACTTTTTCTCGCACTAACAAATAATTTTTTTACATTATTTGTTATGAACAACATAGACAAGATCAGTATAAATAGAATGACGTTAACATTTTTTTGATATCTCTCATATTTCCGACAAAAAGTGAGTTTGAAAAAAGGGGCCACTTTCACATGTTTTCACTGATATCTCGGCCAAATGATGAGCTACGGATTTGAAATTTGGTATATCGGATTTTCTCAAAAATACCTATAAAATGGCATCAAAATTATTTAAATACCAGGGTGGGGCCAATTCTGTATGGAAACACGCCCATACCCTTTATATTGAAATTTAATGTGAATATTTTTAATTTTTTTACACGATTTTATTCCATTTAGCACGATTTGAAATTTTATGTACTTAAATTTTTTTGTCAAATTTAATTTTTGCGAAGAATGTTCATATCACAAAAAAGTATTTATGAAAGAAAAAAGTCTGAAACCATCGATAGTATCGATAGTTTGCGAACACTAGCTTAAAGATTTAAGTAAATTCCCCTTTAGCGCGTACAAACAATTTTTACTGGTCAAAGCAAATGTGAATAGCACTAATTTAGGGGAACTATTATTAAAATAAACATGAATTCTTGTTCTTGAAAATTCTTGTTTTTCACTAATTTTAATAGGTTTTAGAGAGTAGGACAAATCACCCATTTTTGTATAAGATCAATGTCTTTTTTTACACGTTTTTTTTTTACACGGCTTTTTCTGGAACCAATCTATATATATATATATATATATATATATATATATATATATATATATATATATATATATATATATATATATATGTGTGTGTGTGTGTGTGTGTGTGTGTGTGTGTAAATAAATAAATAAATAATTTCACTCATAAATAATTTTAGCTTTTTTATTTTTTTTACTCATTTTTATTAGTTTTCTAATCTATTTCTTTAAAAAAAAATCATTTGGTTTTTATATTGTTTATTTAGTTTTTTAAGAATATTCTAAAATTTGCACATAATCATTTTTTTTTATATGTTTGCTTTAATATATATGTATAGAGGTTGTGTGCGTAGCTATGCATAGGTATTAAAAAATGGAAACGGGGTTTGCTATACTCGGCACATCGTTATGTCCAGTATGATAAACTTCACTGTTTCACCGTTTCCTGATAACATGCCGGCGCCGCCCGGAAATCTTTTTTCTGCGTTACTCGAGTTAACTACATTGCGCACAATTATGGTACTTATGATAAATAAATATATTTTTGCAGGATGAACCTGCCTTTGATTTAGGAGTCATGGATTTTTACATAACGGATTCCTTGCATGACATATTAGACCATGATGTTCGTTCGGACTTTGCATTATTGGGAGGATCAGGAGATGTGCCTCTTAGCCTGTTTAGTGATCTGACACCTCTGGAACTTGATATGCAAACTGGCTCTAAATACAACTATTATAATGGGCTTGATGATGATAACTTAATTCACAATTTAGATCTGAGCGGGAATGATAGTGATGTTATGATGGTAGACCCAAGTTCTGTTATGCCAGTTTTGTATTCTGAAGTTCGGCCTGTCAAGTCCAGGTTTGGAATCCTGAACAACAGTTTAGACTCACCTATGTCGTCTCCAGATGCAAAGAATCATCTAACATTTTCACCGAAAAGTGTGAAGATTTCAGCAACAAAGACTTATGAAAGATCAACATCTAAGTCAGTTGTGAAAGATCTTCACATGTCGCAAGAAGATTTCTCTTCAGACCTAATTAATAAAAAGAAAATTACACTCCATAGTCCCACAACGAAAGTGAATGTGAAACCTACCATTATAAAAAATATTGACAAAAGTCAAATCAATGATAGCTTTATGAGCCAAACAATAGAATCACTAAATTCTCAACCTAGGATCAGTACCTCTACACCAGTACGAAATGAAATTTATCCCAAGCCTGCTTATTCATATTCATGTTTGATAGCTTTGGCATTAAAAAATTCTCAGTATGGATGTTTACCTGTATCAGAGATCTACAGTTTTATGTGGTATGGAAAATTCAAATGAATGATTACATGATAAACGTCACTTTAAAGATTAATTTAATTAATATAGATGAATTGTGAATTATTAATTTCTTTCAATCACACTACCCAACAATATGTCAATCTAAAACCTGTAACTAGTCATATTTCATATACCATGTATACTGACACTAACTACATTTTCATATTATTTCTACCTTTTTTATTACAATTTTGATTAAATCGTCTTTATGATTATTATTAAATTTCGGTTATAATAAATTTGTAAGTTTTATTCATATTTTTAGTGAACATTTCCCATACTTCAAGACTGCTCCTAATGGCTGGAAGAATTCAGTTCGACACAATCTTAGCTTGAACAAATGCTTTGAGAAAATTGAAAAACCAGCTACCAGTGGCAGCCAGAGAAAAGGTGAATTGATATTTTCAAAATGTTAGAACTAATGACTCTCTATGGATTATTGTATATTTATTTGCCAATCAATTTATAGGTTGTTTATGGGCAATGAATCCCTCTAAAATCGAGAAGATGGATGAAGAAGTCCAAAAGTGGTCAAAGAAAGATCCTATGGCTATTCTGAAAGCTATGATATATCCAGGTATAGATTATATGAAATCAGTTACAATATTTTTAGTATGCATATTTAACAAAAATTTTAATATATTCTTTAGAATTCTGTAACTAAAATCATATTTTTAATAATGGATATAGTTACATTATCATAGTACATATTCTTATTAATACTTGTCAAATGAATAACAACTTACCGGTTGACACTGTTACTGTGTTGTAAATATTTTATTTCTCAATCCTTAACAAATACTGCTGTTTTTTGTATTTTTATTTCAGTGTTAATCAATTTTGTTTATAATTTATAATCATGTGTAGGAGTTGTGCACAAGTTAAAGACAAATTATTTATTTTTTTTAGAACACCTTGAAGCTTTGGAACGAGGAGATATGAAAAAAGTAGGAGATGAAAATTTTGCGGTTGATTATGATGATGAAGAAAACATTGAAGGTGTTGATAGTGATCTTGAAATTGAACCTTATGTGGAAGTTGAAGCAGATACACACAGTTCTGATGATGACAGCCCTTGGCAGGTATGCATTAAGTAATTCAACTTTTATTTTATATTCAACAGAAATAAACTTACTACATATTATTAAAATAGTTTTTGTTGAACTTTTCAGTAGAGAATTCATGACTATGTGATCCTGTATTATATCTGCCATTTGTCATACATATCTAAATGCACACAACTTTTTTATAATCCTTTTGTAGGATTTTAGTTTTTAAATATACTTTTAAAAAAAATTTCACTAGTGCTGCTTGTAGGTCTCTTGGAATTATCTTGTGCAGTATATGTTACTTATCTTGTTTTTATATCTTTGTCACGTTCAATTAACTATTAACATTGATTCTGCTATGCTTCGTTTAATAAGTTTTTTTCATGGAATAAGATTTGGGGATTATCAAAATCAAACTTATGGTTGTTGATATTAGCGCATCCACAAGCATACTTTTAAATTTTTTATTATCTATATTTTTGCATTGTAATTCATGCTGCCTGAGTCTTTTATCTAAGTTCTGACAAGTCTGGCCAATATACATGCTTGTCATCTTATTTATTAGTAACTGTTGAAGGAGTACATCAAGTGTGACTTTTAATTATTATTATTATTTTTGCAGTTCACCACTTTGAATGATTTTGCACTAAAAAACTTCAATTTAACGGAGGCAGCTTTAGCTGAGTGGCCCAAGGATGATGGTCTCACAACAAGACTTGTGCAAAAGACTCGATTGGTTAAGTAATATGGTTAGATTATATAAGTTTACATTTAATATTATATATATATATATATATATATATATATATATATATAATATATATATTTAATTGTATGTATATTTATAATACATGCTACACTTTGAAAGCAATAATCATCATTGGTACACATTGTCATATTGGTTTAGATCATATATTTTTACAGTACTTCTGTAAAAAGTTCAGATGCGACTCATGTATTTCATGAATATATGATGATGTATGTGTTTATTTATACTTCCATATGAATATGATTGCTTCAGTACAAAAATGAAAATCATTGTCTACAACAACGGGTATACACAACACATGTGTACGCTTTGTTGTGCAATATTGAAATATAATTAAATATGTGATGTATGTGAAAATGATTTGTGATAAAGTGAACTTTAGAAATTTCGATTGAATCTTCCACCGTACCAGCAAGTATTAAAAGCATGTCATTTTTTGACTAGCACAAAACCATCACTATTTTGGGATTACACTTACTGTGTTTACTGAAATTTTGTATTTTTATAAGTAGGTTTAATGTAAGTATTCACAATTGCTAATATGAATATTGCAATATTTCAACATTTTATTTGTCAAAAATAATTAAAAGAATTAATGAAGCGAGCAATTCCTTAGATTTAATAGTATACCAATTTTATATGACTATGATTGTAATAGCATTTAGGTATATAACGTGTCTAAAATATATTCAATTTTATATTTGTGTAAATATTTATTAATAAAGCAATAAAATTTTCAATAAATGTTTGCATTCACATTGGTATTTTATAAGAAATAAAATAAGCCTTCTGTTGTTGTGTGAGAGCATTGTTTTTATTACAATGTTGTCTAATAAGCATTTTCCCTGTAATGAGTACTTTCGTGCAAGTTGCACTCCTCCAAGTTTTAACTTTCAGTTTTATATAATTTGTCTTTTCATCAAACATCCAAGTTATTTTGATGGAATCCTTGTAGTATAAGATCAATCGATCATCCTTCATATGATTTTTTTTGGCACTGCGATTCAAAACCCAAATAACAGTTGTTACAGTTTTCTTTTTATGAGGTCTATTTCACCAATTCATTGAAGTCAAGATTTAGTGTGGTCAGCCAATTATTGTCAAATGTAATAAAAATTCAATTATTTTCCAAATGCAAATTACAGGAGATTTCTATTTCACCAGCAAATATTGGATAAATTATGATGCTAAGTATCATATTGGAATAAATTGCTTAATATAAAAGAAAAGCTAATACAATTCTTATCAATAATCAGTAATTTGTTTTAGTAATGAGGTTTGAGTTGCATTTTGCATTAAGGATGTATTCTGACCTCTTAAACCATATAATATTTTCCCTAAATTTTTTATCACACGTCACTAGTTAATGTTTTGAGTATATATAGAAAAAAATGAAAATTAAAAATAGTAAAAATTTCAATTCTGCAGTGTGATAGTGGTGGATCTCAAAAAAATGACACCGAAATATACCCATAATTTTAGCCCCTCCAAATTATTTGAAAGAAAAAAATGTATATATATTATTCATCTCGAATAATGTCTTCATCGCATGAACTATGAACAAGTTAAAATGTTTTTTTTTCACACAAAAAATCAACTTTTTTGATATTCTCATTTTTTTCTAAAAATGGTAACAATCGGAATTATTTGATGAGCGTAGTTCATACCGAAGAAAAGTCTATAAAGAAGACTCATTGTCAGTAAAAACTTTAATTAAATTGGTCCAGTAGAAGTTGAGAAAAGCGCGTTTATCACAGTTGCATTATCGTGGTCAAACGATTATATCCTCGAAAATAAATTCAAATTCAATTATAAAAACTTCTCTTGTACACATATTCCTGAATGTTTAAAATTTATCTTTAAAAATATTAAGAAAAACGAAGAAAAAAATTTTTTTTTAATTTCTAGACCCACGGAAAGTTGCATGAACTAATAAATATATCAATATATTAATTTATGAGTAATTTAAATATAGAGAGCTATAGGGCGGCCTTATGTTGTTAAACTGCAGATTAATTAATTTTGAACAAAGCTGTCAATTATTTTAGGTTTAAATATTGTAAATCATTGAACGATTTCGCGCAGTCTATTGCTAATAATATTTTATAGTGTTCGTTTAGTAGATAATGAACTTTGTCAATATCCACAGTTTTATTAAAAACCCAAAAAAAGTTTCAACAGTTAGTTACGAAGAAACCCATTATGCTTATTTATCTATGAAGAAACCGTTCAGCCGAGCTGATATCTTTCAAACAAAATTTTAAAAACAGTTTCAGGATTTTAGGCTAAAACGTGGACAAAAAATGTAAATTATAAGAAAAATTATCATCGCGCAAAACTAATAAATGTTCTTGTCGAATTAGTGCCCAAGTTTGACAACTTAAAATTTCGCAAAAAATGGAGTAGTTTGTTTTTCTTAATTAATAGACTAAACTGTAATTTTAAAAAATATTAACAAGTTGAGCGTATCACCGGCCAACAGGGCAGCCAACTTACCTTATAGCCGGCGTCGTCGCTTGAGGAGTATTAAAGTAAAAACTAAAATTAGTCTGCACGAAATCGATCAAATATAATATTAGTGAAATGTGTTGAAACGTTCTAAACAATGTTGTGTATGAGGTAAACGATGCCGATCGTTCGCCCATTGCCGGCTCAAAGTGTTAAATGTCAAGCATTCGACATCGTAGATAACCGTCGGTTTCAGTTACCTGTGAAATCGTGTGATTATTATTTAGTGTTGAAGGTAGTGTTTACAAAAGTTTTGTGATTTATGCAAAGTTTTAATGGGATATTAAAAATAAAGTTGGATTTGTGCCGTGCGAACCAAATTCTGCATTTGGTATTCATCAAGTAAGAACTTAAAAACACATTTTGTTTGACTAAATTTTATTATACTCATCAGCACGCAAAAAATCTTCTTTTATAAATAAAATGAAAAACTCGAAAAAAACTTTGATTTTCAAGTTTTGTTTAATTTGTGCATCAAATGATTTTTTGCTTAAAAATATGTGGAGTTGATAATGTATTGAATTTCAATACCTATTTATTTTCGAAATGTCTATATAAAGTTTAGGCCATTTTATTAATATACCGTCTTGAGCCTTGCGTTTAAGCTATATGAAGTGTCCTTTGATTGCGTTCTCCTTATCCCTAGACAATATAAGAATATAATATATTTATTTACTTTAATCATAGGTACGATTGCATCTAAATCTAACCTCAGCTGAACCGTTAATGAAATTCAATAAAAAGTAATTATGATGAACAGATACAATGATTTAACGTTACTATTTCAAAATTTATTCCTTATTCAATTTTATACAATAACATTGTGCTTCAAGGAATATTTTAGGGAATTTAATATTTATATTAATAATACTATAGTTATATAACAAATAATTTTTTAATTTCCGTAGGGTAAGTTATGGTACTCGCAAAAAAATCGAAAATGAAAATTTTATTTTTACGTTTGGCATACCTTATTATAAATAACAATTTAGCATACCTTATAAAAAAGCTAAAATTTATGAAAAAAAGATTAACAGTATAAAAAAATAAACTTTTTTTAAAATGGCAATCTTTTTCAAAAATGTCAAAAGTCGCAAAATTTCTATTTTTTTTTTTTAGTTTTTATAAATAATTTTTTTTTTAATTAGTATACTATTTTCATATCTCAGTCAGGGGTGCCTGGTATAAGAGATTATGAAAACAGTTTTCATATTTTTCGTATATACATTTCATTTGACTATCTTATACATTAATATACTATTTATTATAATTAAAATATCTGTAAGTATCTGTTTAAATCTTGTTTGTCTTCAATTTCTTTATTTTTCTTTTAAAGTTATGGTCATCTTTTGGTACCATCAGTCATTAATTTTTGGTACGAGAAGTTCCAGCAATTTACCTTAAGACATGATGCCATGCACCAATAGTTGTTTTATTGTATTGAATTGTTACTCGGCAGCATTTTATTGTCGATCCTTCTTTATGTCTAATAGAAAATCCAACTCTCATTTTGGCTTTGTTGAATGAAGTCACAGAAAAAATAGGCATACCAGATTAACGCATTTTCTCAATAAATATATTTTGTTTAAGAATCAGCACCAATTTCGTAATTTCTCATTCAATTTGTAGTTTAGTTCATAACATATAATTGACATTTTGGAAGATACCACGTTTTATACATCAATATTTAGCGACCTGTCTAAAGCTTCTGATCACTTATCTATGCTTCTGATGGTATTTCTCACAAAAGACCACTGATCATCAGACCATTTGAATTCTACTTATCTAATCGAACTTAAATACTGACTACTTCTTTTATTTACATTACTGATTTACTTTCTTGTTATTTTATTTCAATTGCAAATGACATCAACATTATCATCATAGCTAAATCTTCTAAGAAATTAATACAATTAAATGTTATCATATCGAAAATAAATTAATTATCCAATAATATCACCCCATTGATGGTCATCTGTAATTCAGTATATAATTTTTTTTTCTCAATTCAGTTTCTGTAATTCAGTATATAATTTTTTTTTCTCTCTTATTCATCATAAATAATTTTCACAAAAACCTAAAATAGTTTAGTCCAAAGTCTCAACTAGTCTGTGCTTGATAAAATTTTTGTATTCGTAACATTCTTTTGAAATAAATTCATTGATTACGTAGTTAAATTTGTGATATTGTGAATATGTAACAATTTATTTTAGTTTTCTTCAGCTTATATTAGCACTATGGAAGTAATGATTATATACCACTATTTTTATTTGATGAATTGCCCTGAAAATTTTGGTTCACATATTTTAACATCAAAATTATTTTAAAAAACTTTAAACACACACACACATTATTTTATATATATATATATATACATAGCTGGGCACCGTTAATCAAAAAGTTAACTTCGTTAATCGTTAATCCGCTACAAAAAAAGTTAGCTTCGTTAAACGTTAAAGCGTTACATTTCGGAATAATTAACGCAAGTTAACGTTAATCGTTAATCCGTTAATATGTGTAAAATTACATTTTTATATCGTTGCGTTAGTGAACTTAAAAAACTTATTGGTTTAGGTTCTGGAAGTTAACAGGTTATGAATAAAACAAAATACTTGTATAATTCAAATGTGTAATTCAACCCCTTACTGGCGCGACGCGCTTTATGCACACACCGTGATAATAACGCTATTGGTCAACTTTCTGTTTTCATGATTGCATATTGTTTTTACAAGAATTTTTTTCTAAATAAAGGGAAAGAGTTTTTTTGCGAAAAATAGGAAACGCGCGACGGATTAAGCGTCGGGTATTAGGTGCATATTTCTCTTCATGTTGAAGTTTTCGTCTGAAAGCGAGGCTCGTTTTGGTGTCAAAATGTCTTTACCCGTGGAAAACAAACGTTCAACTGCAGCGCTTGAGGGTATAGCAGTATTGTATTTAATAAATTGATTTATGAATATCTGTTCCCCGATGAATGCAGCATCGTTGAACAAGTCTTTTGAACATGTTGGCACTGTTCATCATTCACGAGTGGTCCAAATCTTTTCTCTATGTCATTTAATAAGGCATTGGCTGAAGCTGTGCCGTGCGGTAAATAGTAATAATTGGCAGGGCCGTGCCTGGGTATGTGGCCGCCTGCGTGCGAGCATATAAATGGCCGCCCTTAAAAATAGCATAATAGGAAAATATCCAATATGTTCTCACGAAAAAAATCGTCTTGTAATTTTCAAGTTTTCTCGACATTTTAAGTCATTCTGAATCGTTTGAAAGCCGATTTTTGAATTTTCGGCAACGTTTTCTCAAAAACGGTTAAATCCAATTCAAAAGTTTAAAAGTTATTTGATGTAACTAGATAATGACTAGCGCCTGTCAGTTTTGTGCGACGATCGGCCAAGCTGTTTCTAATCAACAAGAAAATATAAAATTTATTGTACGCGTTTTAGCCAAAAATTCTGCATCGATTTTAAAAATTCAGGAACTGTTTGAAAGATATCATTTAGGAATCGTGCTGATTAATTCTAAGAGATCGGTCGGTTCGTTTCTTCGTGTTTAATTGGTGAATATTGCTTTACGATGATATTTATAAAACTTTTTTGGCGATAGTGATCATGGTCTCTAAGATAACTAAATATTTCGACCCACATTAAGTCATTTTAATTTTTAAAATATGTACTATCAAAGATTGCAAAAATGAGCGGCGCTTTTTTACTTGAGTCAAAATTTCATCTTTAGTCGACCTTTTCTCAAAAATGCACAATCCCATTTGAAAAATCGTCAAAATTCGTAAATTCGATAAGCACTCGTGCTGCTTAGTTTTGCCTTTAGAATTTTCAAAAAAGTCTTAAATTTTTAATTAGTGAATTGATTTTAAAAATTCAAAAACCATTACAAACGTTTTTTATTTGAAAATCTTGCTGATTAAATTTTGTCAATAATCGACGAGTCGTTTTTCAGTTATTGATTAACAAATTGCTTTGGAAATTTGGATCTTGTTTTTAATTTACTACAGTTTGTTTCTTGTTCAATAATATGTAATTTTTAAACTATTTATAAAACATAACTAATATTTTTAAAAAATGTGTACAAAATTGAATAATCTGCGATAGTTTTTCACATTGCAATGTACTCAAGAATTAATATATTTTCATTGTTAAGTCGATTATTAACACATGTTGGATACTTCATGCAACTTGATTTAGGCAAAGTTGCCACTTACACCAAGTTTATAACTTATAAATTATTTAGAAACAGAGTCGCATTCAATAGGGCCGCCTTTGGCTGATTTTTACTACGGTAATTTTGGTCTGTTAGATATATACAGCGGACTTTACGGCAGCGAATGAGTTCAGCGGACTTTGAGCTTGGCCGCCTCTTAATCCAACAGTCTTTTAATTTGGCCGCCTTTTAATTCAGTAGACTTTTAATGCAACAGTTATTTATTTCGATCATTTTTTGTTATGGCCGTCTTTGAATTTGTTCTTTTTTCATTTGGCCGCCCCTCGGCCGTCTCAAAAGGCGGCCGCCTGCGTGCGGTGCACGCACTGCACGCTGGCCAGGCACGGTCCTGGGCATTGGATTAACGATTAACGGACTTCTGGCATTTTAACGGAAGTTAACGTGTCCGTTAACATTTTCAAAAGTTAACTTAAAAGTTAATCCGTTAATCAAAATGTTAACTTCGTTAATTAACGATTAACGGATTAACGAGTTAATGCCCAGCTATGTATATATATATATATATATATATATATATATATAACTACATATAATTGGTGAGTTCTGTTGCATACATTTTCATTAAAACAAGATTTTATTTGTTGTTTGGCATCTTTTTACATAAATGCTTATACATATTTATATATTAATACAATTTGCTGTAAGTAGAATTCATTTCTTCATTTCACAATATGAAACAGCAATAAATGTTAATTAAAACATTATATTGATAAAATATTTCAAAATGTGGGTGCATTTAAAATAAATAATCTTTCTTCCTCTTTCTTAATCCATTTTAACAATTTATTAACAGAATCTATTGCATTCTGCTTCTCAACAAGAAGATCGAAAGTGACATACAACTCAAATCCAGTAGTTATCTGAAATAGTAAAATTCATTATTTTGTGCATCCTTACAAGCAGAAATCTTCAATCATATTTAAACATTACCCAAACTAGCATTGTCTCCTTTTGTAAGCACATGTACATAAGTTTTAATGGCCGAGCTCTGTTATGAATTTTATGATGCATTCTTTGATATAGCCCAAATAGTCTTTTAAATTCCCCTGTTATAAAAACATGATATTCAAGCAGCTTTATCATGTAGTGATTTAAGCTCATATTAAGTATTATTTGTTTGTTTCAAGTTATTATTTAAATGTTTAATTATTAAGACTAATAGATAAAGTAAGAGTAGTTAAAAATTACCTGGTAAATTATATGGTGCCTGTATTGCAGAACCAAATAACTGAGCAGTAGATTTACATTTATATAAAAAATGCCTCATCCCCGTGATTCCAATGGATTGTGGTGTTACAGAAAACTGATTCATTGATTCATTAATTGCCTCAAGACAGTTGCTCCTACGAAGTTTCTAAAAATGTTTTCCACTAAAAAATAAGTAACAAAAAGTAATAAAATTAAACGAACCTCAGTAATTTTTTGCTTTGCTTCAGATAAAGTAAAGAATACATCTCTATCAACTGTTAATAGTAACAAACATGCTTGGCAATCTTCAGCTAAATATGATACATGTCCATGAAGAAACCCACTAAAACATTAAATATATTTTCTATTTTATTATGTGATAATACCTTACGCATTATTAATTTATTTATACCTGGAATCAAATTTTGGTAAACATATTGGTGTCCAACTTTCTGCACTCTTAAATGATTCTGAGCAGTGTACTAAATTTATTATAAGATGCAAATCTGCTGGATGAATAACATATTTCTTCATTCTCACTAATGTAACTAATTGATCTTTAGCAATCAAAATTGCAAATACTAAATTTTTAATCTTTTGACACACATTTGTAATTGTATTTGCAATAGTATCTCTATATTTTAGTGCTAAAGGTAAACATTTAACTGCTCCCAGTAGAAATGAAGGTTCTTGTTCCATAAAATGCAATAAATGGTCAATTAACCTTTCAGATCCGGCCAACATTCGGCGTAAATCATAATTTCTTCTTTGTTCATAAATTCTTGTTAATGTTGACAATGTGAGGATACTGATAATTTGGTTGAAAACATACCTATAAAACAAACATTTATTTATAGTCATTGAGCGTTTACTTAAAAACTTAATATAGTTTTAAATCTTACACATGTTCAACTATTATTGGTACATATTCATACATATAAATATGGTGCAAAAATATAATGCATGAAATAGACATCACCACAAGTAATTTCACACTATTCACTAGATGTTTTATATTAAATATATTTGAATCATATAAAAAAATCATAATTCAAATTACCTATTCATATGGTATATCTACTTACGTTAATTGCAGTATTATCTGTGAAACGCTTTCTCTTGTCTTAGACACTGCTACAAGAATTAATGGTCCTTTGACAAGAAAAACAAACTCAGTACTTTTTGTGCGTACAGATCTTACAATATCATTATTAGATTGTATCACACTAACCAGGGCTTGCATAACACCAAATGTTGTTGCTAATTTTTCTTCATTGCCATATCTAGCATATATTGGTTTACCTGCAGAACTTAAGATGAAAATATGTTTCTCTTTACTAAGCCATTCGGAATTTCTTAAATAATCATCACTGATTACAACTGAACTATCGTCTTCCACTGGCAAATCTTTATGTTCATTATTCTGTATCGTTATTTCAACAGAGTTAGAATTAATTTGTGTCGCGTCATTTTCGATGTCTTGACATTTGGATTGTATTTTATTAATAGTACTTGTATTTTCTGTTAAATCATTGTCTCTATAGCTCAATTCTTTCGCATATTCATCAAATGAATCAGTTACAACTATTGCACTTTCTGTACTCGCACCAGGCTCACAATTTAAGGGAACATCTACTTGCTCTAGAGATTCCATTGTACTGGATATACCATCATATCAATTTTTCGTACGTAGTTCAACATTAAAACAATCACATATAAACTATAAAATAATAACGGTCTTACTAATAATAACATATATATTTAATAAATAGTATACTTCAACAGCTTTGTTGAGAGAACTTTGACATGTGCATGTTTGACAGATGGTTCATAGATACCAATTTCTTTACGTCATAGACTGGACTACTAATTGATGTAAAATACAGTCAAACGCTATAACAACCATGGCCGGTAATCTCGGAACAAACGTCTGTAACCCGAGTTTAGTTAGAGCCCCTGCCGCCGGTCGCGCTTGTTTTTTTTTTTTTTATTTTTTTTCACTTTGAAATCGAATTTGACATATGACAGATACTTAAATTAAACATG
>NW_020536543.1:0-35746 GCF_003426905.1 Ctenocephalides felis
TGTTAAAATTTTTTTTCGACGATTTTTATAATTTTTTTTTACGTTAATACTTTAGTTTTATAGATCATACTAAAATTACGACCCTACGACAAGTCGTTTAATTTTAAAAATTCTTCAAAGTTTGCAAAAATTAGGTCGTTTTTTTCGGCATTTGTCAAAAATAGACCTTTCATCGACGTTCGCTCGAGAACGCCTGAACCGATTTCAGAATTTAAAACCATGAGGATTATCGTTTGTGTCAGTCGTTTGATCGTTTTGCGACGATCGGCTGAGCCGTTTTTAGTAATTTGGAAAAAATAGTTAAACTTTTCGTCCACATTTAAACTCATACTACCGAATCGATTTAAAAAATCAAAAACTGTGCGAAAGATATTAGTTGGGAATGATACTGATTAATTTTAGGTGAAAATCTACCGAGCCGTTTTTTGTAAGTAATAGTTGAAAAAAAAAATTTAGGCCGATTCTTATGAAACTTTTTTGATGACATATCATGGTCTTACAGAACTTATTGAAATATTACGGCCTTAAGACAAGTAGTTTAATTCCAAAAATTCATCAAATTTTGAAAAATATTATATGTATATGTTATTACCATAAGTTTTACAATATGCATAGCACATCTTAATACTTTCTTTGCGTGTTCATATATGTATATATGTATACTTTTGTGAATGCATATGTATATTCTATTCTTTTTCTTCGCATATTTTTTTATATTTTATAAGGTCTCCTAAGTTAATTCCTCTATTACCTTTGGTATAAAAGAAACACACGAAGAAATTATATACAGAGTTTATTGAACACACAGAAATAATAATTTTATATTTGCGAAGACTTGTTGTTTGTTAGGCGGCTTAGACAGAACAGGACGTGCTTGTGTAAAGCGTAGTGCAATCCTAGCATAAGACACTCTCCTAGTAGTGGGGGAGGCCGTTACAGAGCGGCGCGAAATTTGAATACAAAATTTAATCGTCCATCCTCCCGGGCGATGCAAAGCATCAATATTTCTTAGAATGAATACTTTCCATATAGGTCCATTTTTAACATCTAAACTGGCTTAAAGTATATAAGGTATACCAAAAAAAAATATATATTTGTTTCAACATAGAAAACTGATATTTACATACATATTAGCTTAATCGATAAAATAATGATAAAGTGGACTGTAATAAATGAAGTAATATTGTTTACAAACTAACATCCTTAAAATTACTTAAATAATTATTATAAATCAAGTTTAATTACAAAATAGGAATAACTACGTGTATGGAAATAAGTATGAGACAGTCGATAAATATGATGTGTAGTTAAATAACTTAAATTAATCATTAACAAATTGCTTAATTCTTAACATTGATATAATTATTATACATACATTGCATGGTAACTTAAGATATTTGAAGAAAAATTATTACAGTTAATTAGTCGGCACAGGGTAATGGCACAATCTTTACAATTGGTCTAGTGTGATGACCAGTAGTGGTTTTTACTACAACCACCCTAACCTTTCCATCCTGACCTACTCTACATTCTGTTACCCGACCTAATGGCCATTGTAAAAGAGGAGTGTTATCCTCTTTTATCAAAACAATGTCATTAACGTTAATATTAGCTTGGGAAATTGTCCATTGTTTCTGCCATCTCAACTATTGTTTAAATATTGAGTAGACCAAATCTTCCAAAATCGGTCTCTCATAGAAGTCATTTGCTTAAAAACCTTACTGTGGTTAACTACATGGTCTGATGTAATGGTTCCGGAAGCGTGTAAGGAGTTCCCGAATAAAAAATGTCCGGACTAATATAGGAAAATCAGTGCTGTCTCAGTGGTAGGAAAAGTGGTCTTGAATTCAAGACTGCCTCAATCAGAGTGAGGACCGTGAGATACTCTTCATATGTCAGACAGTATGACCCTATCACTTACGAATATGGTGCTTCATGCACTTTATGGACCCTTCCCATAGACCACCAAAATGTGGTGAATATGACGGAATGTATTGCCATCTGATTCCTAACTGGGCACTCACGTCTATTAGATGTATTAGATATACAATTCACAATTTTACAATTAAATAACAAAACAACCAAATATAAAATACAAATAAAAGAGTGCTAAACTAATTTAATTTTGTGTCTTGATTTTATGAAACTTGATATTACGTCTTCGTTTAGAGCATCTTCAAAAGTTGAGGTCTTGTTTATCCATTAATTTGCAGAAATTATTAAAAAGTTTAGCAGCTAAGTAATACTCAGTGATAGCCAAAAATTACTGTATTGTAAGATATCACATATAATTAGTAACAATAGATATTATAATATGAAGGGATGGTACCACTGTATTTCTTGAAGTCAAAATTAATATATTCAGAAATGTCATAAAAACTGATGGCTTAGTAAATTAATCAAAACGTTGTGGAATTTTAAAGTTGACGTATTGTAAAGGTAATAAATTGAACAGTTGAATACCAAAACCATCAATTGAATTAAAAGTACTACTAAGCTTAAAGTCGATTCTTTGATAGTTCTATTGTTGTGGCATAGTGGGAATCAGACATGGAAGATAAATTAAAGTACTGGGGATTTTTTTTATAAAGAAGTGTAATAAGTAGGAATATTTTAGGAACGGTAAGAATGTTATACTTCTGAAAAATGTTTCTACAACTTATCATCGAGTTGAGAGAGAAGATTATTCTTAGCGCTCTTTTCTGAATCTTGAAAACATGTTTTAAGGATGCTGAAAAAACCCAAAATTGAATGCCATAGACCAAATGCGAGTAGAAGTTGGAGTAATAGATAGAAAGAAGACAATTTAAACTAATTTAGATTAAAGCACTCTTAACATGAAACAAGTTCTGGAAAGTTTAGGTATTAATGACGAATAAATATGATCATCCCAATTTAAATTTTTTTGAATTTGAATTCCTAGGAATTTAGAAACGGCAGAAAAAGGAAAAATCGAATAAGAGGGAACATTCGTTAATAATTTATAAAACGACATTATTTTAGTTTTATCGTTATTAAGTAAAAAATTATCAGAGTTGAACCAATTAGAAACTGCAATCATTGATTGATTCAGTTTAAAACTGACTTTCTCAAAAGACTTTCCTTTAATAATTAAACTTGTATCGTCGGCAAAAAGAATAATTTTGCAAAGATCGGTACAATTTGGCAAATCATTAATATAAATTAAGAATAATAAGGGACTAAGAATAGAGCCTTGTGGGACTCCGAGTTTTATATTTAACTTATATAGATATTACTATGGAGTCTTGATCATCAAGATAAACTGATAGTGTTCTGCTAGATAGATCAGATGTGAATAGTTGAAGTGGTAAACCACGCACACCATATTTTTCTAATTTATTAATAAGGATTTCATGAGAAATACTATCGAAAGCTTTAGAAAGATCACAAAATACTGTTAAGCAATAAGAACATTCTTCAAAAGAGGATATCAAATATCAGTGGGACCTTTTTTATGAATTGGTCTAATTTTTGAATGCTTGAAATGATTAGGATATGAACCTTCACTGATAGCATTGTTAAAACATAATGAAAGTTTATCAATAAAAAATGGAAAAAATGATTTAAGAATATCCGTTGGTATTCCATCAGGACCAGAAGAGTAGGTATTTTGGAGAGCTAAGATAACGTTAGAAAGTTCTGTTTTAGCAATAGGGTAAAGATATAATGATTTGGAATTTACGGCGATTTTTGAAAAAAAAGCGCTGGAAATAACTGGGTCGACTACAATGTTTGATGTCATATTGAATGCTTCATTAACAAAAAAAATTATTCAAAGAGTTTGCAATTTTGTGTATTTTCAATTTTGACGTTATTTACAGTTAGAAAATCTATTTCAGAGGAACACAATTTTAAATTTACTTCAGATTTAATGAGAGACCATATTGCTTTTTGTTTGTTGCAAGATTTCGTAATAATATTGTCATTATACATAATTTTAGCAATTTTACATAAGTTATTAGAGTAAGTTATTAAATATTTCTCTATATTTCAAAAAGTAAATCATGAAATTTAAGTCGTTATTGTTTTTGGATATTCTTTCTAATTGCTGTAACTTATTATAAGAGATATTAAATCCTTTGGTGGACCAAGTGCGCAGATCTTTGCTTAAAGTACTCTTAGACTTTAATATTGGAAATGCGAGATTAAATTTAGACAAAAAAGAAGTAATAAATACCTCAAACGTAATATTTTGATCCAATGCTAATAATGATTCTTGCTCTAAAAGTGTTCTAAATTTCAATTTATTTGTATCGTTAAATTTGCGTTTGTATTTAAAGATAGCTTTTGATGATTCTTTTATGTTTGTGATATTAAGAATAACGCCGTAATGGTCAGAGAGGCTAGTGTTTATAACGAAAGATTCAACGTTAGATAAGTTTGTGAAAAAATTGTCAATACAAGATGCGGAAGAGTTTGTAATTCTAGTTGGTTTTTTAATCATGGGATTCATATCAAAGGATTTATACTTTGTAGAAGATTTTCACAAGGCTTAGAAGCTTTATCGAAATGTATATTAAAATCCCACACACGGTAATTGAGTCATATTTATTAAAACGGTTTTCTATTAAATCATAAAGAAGACTTGTAAATTTATTCACATTTTGATCGCCCGCTCTATAGACGCAAACAACGCAATAAACCCGTTTGGAAATAATTGCTTCAATTGCACAAAATTCAAATACCTTTCTATTTGTGAAATACCGGTAATAATATTTTTACATTTAATTTTGTTTGAGGAAAATATGCAAACACCCCCGTGTTTAAAGTTGCTACGAGAGAAAGAAGAACATAAGGAATAATTTTTAATTTTAATTAAATTCAATTGGGTATCTGTTAGCCAATGCTCTGCTAAACATACAAAATATGGTTAGTACTTATTCAGAGCTAATTCGATTTTATTTATTTTATTTTTTGGTAAGTTCTGAATATTTGAAAAAATACGAGAGTTTCAGACTCTGGGCCGAAAGGAACTAGATTTACTAGAATTTGAAATCAGCGGAGAAAAAACTTCCCTTACAAGATAACGACAAAGTTTTAACTTTGTCTTCAGTAAAAATGAAGACCATGACGTGTGTAGTCAAGTCTATTAACATATCTGTTGATATCAAAGACATGACGTTATTATATTTCATTATCGTAATCGCGGAAGATGCAACGATTAATGCTGAAAATTCTGGGGTTTAGGTGGTGATGATAGTCATAACGATAAGGGATCGTGCCAAAACAAATATTTGTTCTACTACAAGAACGACAAGCAAATTCCAACGCATCTTTTGAATAGCATAATCGGAATTGAGTCGTTCGTCCCAGCCATAATGACCACATGATCCCGTTTACCAAATCAACAACGGGATTTGCAATTCCAGAAACAACATTGGATATCCCTGCTCCCGGCATTACCTTGCCAAAAACACTAACGTTGGGACCCATCAAATCAACTAAGTACTCGGACCATGTTCTGCCATGACTATCAGCAAAAGTAAACCTTTATTTTAGAAGTAACTATCAATCAATACAAGCAATCGTGCTATCTAAAATCGAAGAATAGTTCGTTACGGTATTAATATTAGATTGACTTACCAAATTTGATTTTGTAATAACCATCTTAATGATTCAGAGGGGTTTCTTGATAATTCCAGGTATTTTGTTTTGTAACTTGGTATTTACTTCTGTACTTTGCAAAAGCGGGCAATAGCGTAACGGTATAACAGATAAACTTATTTCTTTTAAACAGTAAAGTATACGCTAATATGGGTCAGATGTTAATTTTTGAATAATATTTAGGTAAATGTACTTCTGTTACAATTTATTGAAAGTGAAAAAAACACGTGCGACTTCATCGACGGTCGAGGACGGAATTGAATTAGTGCGTGTTTGACCACATCTTGTCTAAAGAAACGATATAGATCAGCTAGTTCCTTGTGAATCGTACTACAGCAGCCACGACGCGAAATAAAGCGTTGCAACGTGGCAAGAAAAGCATCTGTGGATAAGCTGGTTACCAGATCGCAATCCACCGCCTTTGTGACCATACAAGCAAACAAGGCTATGTAGGCCTTCACTCGTGGTGCTTTCCGTAGACGGCTCCTACAGCCTGAAAGGGACGTTGCCTGGTGACTCGATCTATCGGTAAATTGCCGATCAGCTGCTCTGCTGTAGTAGCTTTGAATCTAATACACTTAATGCATTTATTGTTTGTTTGAGAGTGCTCCTCCCACCTATGTGCCAATAATTCAATCGAACGTTGGCTAAAACCGTTTGAGTTCCTGCATGCAATAGTCGTTCATGCTCAGAACGTAAAAACATCTCACTATTGCATGCCTTTTAGGCAGGATGATTGGATGCTTGTGCTCGAAGGGAATATCCGAATTTTCCAGCCTACCACCTACTCTCATATCTCATTAGCATTAAGGAACGGATTTAATGGTTTTAGTTTCTTCATGTTTTCTACTTTCTGGCTTACCAAATACTTCCCATTGCACTGATTTTGATGATTTCTGAAATGCTTATATAGTTTAGCAAGAAGCAATGCTGCTGACAACTCTAGACGGGTAATGTTACATTTTTTGGAGGAGCTACCTTAGACTTTGAACACAATAAATGTGTTTTTATACCGAAGTGGTCTGCTGTGGAGTTTGCACCGGTAATAATATCGTCCACATAACAATCCCTATCTAATATCTCGGACGCTCGGGTGTTGGAATAATTTTTATTTGAGGCTAACATTTTGAGACATCGCATGGCTAAAAAAGGTGCACATGCTGTACCATAAGTGACAGTGGTGGGCTTAATAGTTTCTAATGCAGACTCAGGTGAATTTCTCCAAAGTATAAGTTGGTAGTACTGGTCTGCTTCTCGAACTTATATTTGTCTGTACATTTTAACTATATCTGCAACAAGACATGAAGATGACAGCGAAATCTAATCAAAATTGAAAATAAGTCTTGTTGCAGTTTTGCGCCTGTGTGTAGTGTATCATTTAACGACACCCCAGAACTTGTCTTGCACGATGCATCGAAAACCACCCTGATCTTTTATAATTACCTTCCTCTATTACAGCATGATGCGGTATAAAATACGACTCTACCGGGACCCTATCTAAATCAATGCGCTCTGCATGCCCTAACATGATATACTCATGGATAAAATCAGAGTATGCCTTTGCCAAATTGGGATCCCGACTGAAACGTCTTTCTAAATTTTCGAATCTGCATTTTGCTTGTTGAACGACTCTCCTAGGCCGCCCTGTTTACCTGATATGAATGGTAAAGCAACCTCAAACACACCGTCATTTTTTCTAATACATTAGAGACAACATACTCCTCACAAGAAACTTTGAAAGAACTTTGAAGAAACTTCAAGTTGCCAGAACTTTGTTAGATTATTGTGGAGGTCTTCATTATAGATAAACCCAACATGAGCTGTAACATCAGAATTTTTGTAAATGCCAGATAATAACCATCTAAACTGACTCTTTCTTAACACCGGCAAACAATGACCTAGCCGAATGCACCTATTAACAACTCGACGGGTGAGGAAACATTGAACTATTGGGTCAACTAACTCTACATTATTCGGTATCTTCCAATCATGGTAGTCTATAAAGCTGCTGGGTAGGTTTTGTGTAATATGATCGACCACCACACAGTGAATGGTCCGTTTATACTCAGTGGATCTGATTTTAATTTGTCCTGCTTGCTGTCTGATACAAGATTGTCCCTGCTGCATGTTCATCCTACTCAGCGAAGCTATAGTAGGACATTTCAGTTTCCTTATTAAAGAACTTGTAACTAAATTTATTTGAGAACCACTATCCAGTAGAGCCCTCACACAATGGGTTTTGCCATTTGCATCGAAAACATATAGAGAGATTGTGGAAAGTAGAGTTGGTAAAGAACTATTTTCATCATGAATTAAAGTGTTGTGGGGCTCTTTACATCTTTAACATGTACCTTTAAAACTACACCTCTTAGCATTATGTGCAGGAAGTAAACAACGAGTGCACACTGAATGCTTTAACACCAGATCCTTGCGCCCTGAAATCTCCAACTCCTTAAACTTGGAACATTTGTACAATGGATGACTTCCCTTGTAACAACAAAATGGAGGCACTACCTTTTTCACCGTACTAACATGAACCATTTTAGAATTTCCCTGAATGGGTCTACTTTCTAATTTGAATGAGTTCTCTAAAGCACAAATCCGCAGCTCCAGAAAGGAAAAAAATTAATTTACCGTTGGAAGAACCTTCCCATTCCTGGATAAATTCCATGCCATGCGAGTGTGGCTGTCAACCTTCTTGTTCAACATATACAACAGAATAAGATCCCAATGCTTAGTAGGTTTATATACAGCTGAAAAAGCACGTATTTGTTGCCTCGCACTGCACAGAAAATTGCTCAGAGTTTCATGTGTTCCTTTGTGTATCTGTGGTATGCTGTCGATCTGCTGCAAATGGGAATTCAGTATTAAAAATTTATTGTCATAAGTCTTACACAATAACTCATAGGCCACAGTGTAATTCTCATTCGTTGAGCTTAAAGATGATATTAAATTTGCAGCATATGATAGTAGAGCTCCCTTTAGATAGTGCAACTTCTGGACTTCCAGCAACTTTGTGTTATTGTGTATTAACGAGTTATAAAGATCTATAAATTGGGTCCATTCTCCATCCAGGTACCATCTCTGGTAACTTTACATCTAAGGTTGGACTTGAATCTGCCTACCTAGATAGTGATGGGGTACCAATATTCATAAGAGCATCTAAATGTGACATAATGTGTAAATACTTTTCAGAGTACTCAAAGTACTCCTTTGAACGTTCTCCAGGCTGAGCCACCTCTAACTCTATGTAATTCACTTCCCACTGATGACACAGCTCTACTAACCTCTGTTTTCGTCTTTTTAATGCTTCAGTATTGGAATCATTTTGACCCGAGGTAACAAATTCAAAAATGGTGCCAAAATGAGTTTTTAATGTTCTATGTTTTACGATAAATGAATTTAAATCAGCCATGTTTTAATAGATAAATATATATGCTAACACAATAAGTCACAAGCAAATAACTTCCAATACTAAATATAGTTATCGTTAATGACTTTTTATGAAAATGTCACAATATAGTTTTGTGAAAAAATAACTATATTTCGTATAAAATATTACCGAAACTTTATATAATGTGCCTAATTACCCTGTGGCATTAACAGTTATGTTACTTAAAATATACAAAGGTAATCAGTAACACGTTATGCTAGATAACATGTACATTAATTATACTATTTGTACCTAACCTTACAAGTTATAAATACCTTGAATATCGCTTTCTCGCCACGTGGTTCTTGGCTAGGATAATCCCGCTATCCCGCTATGGACTCCCGTGCTCCAAACCCTTGTATGACAGTGTCTTGTGTTGTTATTGTATAAGGTGTGACATAACCTTACAACACGTGTTCCACTTGCCTCTAGACTGCTTCTGTGCCTGGTGGTTTAACCACGAGTTATTTTCGTGGCACATAAGGGCAGACTTTAATGTTCGACGTATATTTTCAATGAGGCCATTAGATTCCGGATGATATGACGACGTATGAATCAGTTTTGTTCCACAAAACTTTGCTTCAATGCTATTCAATTGTAATTTTATGTCTACATAAGTGCGAATGGTAGTATTATTTGCAGCCGATAACATATAATCTGTTTCTTTTACCTTGTGACTAATTAGTAATCGAGGGTATATGCCGGTGTCTATTAAAAATTCGATTTTTGTGTCTTGTTCAGTAACAAACATGCGGCGGGATGACGGTAGACAAACACTAGCCGCTTTTAGTGCCTGCCTTCTATGTTTTTCGCTTTAAGACATGGTTGAGCATTTCTTTGCCTTGTCTCCAAACTTGTAGTGATACCAGCATAATCTGTAATGTCCTCTACTGATACTACGAACACGCGATTGGCTTCTTCATCGAAAGCGTCGACGACCTCTACCTTGTTGGTTACGTAACAGCATTGTCATCGTTTTCGTTAAGTCTTCACTACGTTGTGACAATAATGCAATATCGTTTGTAGGTTGTTTGATCTCGGTAACCACAGGTGCACTCATTGATTGATGTGCTTTCAAGATCTGTTGAGTGAAAGTAGGCAATCTTTGAAGCCAAAGCGTTTTTAGAAATCCTTGATCAATTGTTGTACCGGATAACGACTTTAAAAATGTCTTGGGAATTGCGATGGCTTCTGTTCTCCCAATTCTTCATGTTGCAGGAGTCGTCTAATTTTTTGATCTCCCGAGAGCGATAGCCGTCTAATTACTTCTGTTTTTAACTTTGTGTATGGGTCGACCGCCGGTGGATTGATTGTGATGTCTTCAACTTCTCTAGCTAATCGTTCGTCCAAAAATGAAAATATGTGTTCATATTTGCTTTCTTCACTTTTTATCTGGTTTCTATTAAAATAGGCTTCGATCATAGCAAACCATAATTGCGGTTTGTCGTACCAAAATTGCGGAATTTGTCTAGCTATACGTAGTGTTACTGTCGCTTCACTTTCACTGGCAGGGCCTGGCACGGATTTTTCATCTGTAAATTAACTTAATAATGCAAAATAAAAACAACACTTCTAATACAAAAAATAAAAATCACTCCTAAAACACTTCACAAAAGAGGTTTACACATTAAACTTGAAAAAAAAATCACTCACTGTATTTGTAGCCGTTATCAGATCACGTCGGGTCACCAATGAAGCGGTTGATAGATTAAAACAGTTTGGTATGGTTTGCTGTTGTTTATTTATGGAGAAACATAGATACAATATTTATATTTTATTGTATATCCCTCTTCGCTGCCGCTGGTAGAATAGGCTTTTTACTTAGGTCTTCTCTCTTTTATATCGGACGGAGGCGCCCATCTTGATGTGTGTGCATTCCCAAATGCTACAGGGCCGTACTTAATGCAGGGCTGTACTTGAGTGTCGCCGCATATATATATATATATATATATATATATATATACATATATACTGAAATCTTTTATATTAGCAACTGTACAAATACACTTTAAATATATTACAACGATTATTACTCCAAATATAACCCCATTGTTTACAAGCAAAACACGGCTTGTTCATGGATTCGGCGCCATTTTAACTTAACGACAATAGATAGACAATACATCTAGACAATATATAGTAAAGAAAGAATTTCAAAGTAATGCAAATTATATAAAATCTAATCAATTGAATCTCATCTTTATAAAGCAAAAATTAAGACTTTTTATAGCAGTTCACGTTATTCCAAGCTTTAAAAATTTGACCTAAATATGTTAAATTTTTCAATGTTCATAGGTAGCATAACTTTCAAATTAGTTTTAATAATCAAAGCTTCATGTACCGTGACACGGGTAATCAGTACAGATGTTTCATACATATAAAATGTGTTTTGTATGCAATGCTCCCTTTATGCATAAATAATTTGTAACTTCATTTATTGTTGAAGAAACGGATAAAATATCGCACAAAGAAAAGCCTAAAAAATTATTATATAACACTTTGCACTTTAATTTTAATCGAGTTGGAGTATGACTCAGCTCACGGACCTGCCCTAGGGCAGCACTACCCATTATTATTATTACTTTGCACTTTAAGTGCAACACTCACTTAATGTATAAATAATTTGTAACTTTAGTTATTGTTGAAAAAATGGATAAAGTATCAAACAAAGAAAAGCCTAAAAAATTATTATATAAATAACTCTTTGCACTTTTAGTGCAATGCTCACTTCATGTATAAATAATTTGTAACTTTATTTATTGTTGAAGAAGTGGAGAAAGTATCAAACAAAGAAAAGCCTGGAAAATTACTATAATGTTTGAGAAGATAATGCTTGTCTTTAATAAATATAATGAAATAACGAAAGACAATTCATTTAAAAATTACATAATTTCTTAAGCATTCCCATTTTCATTGCTGATACATATGCTATTTACAAAATTCGAACTTCTTACCAATTCCACAGTAACATCATCATTACTTAATTTCATCTCCATTTCCTGTACAACTGTAGGCATCTGTAATGGGCAGTTCAAAAGAAATGACAATGGGATTATGAGAAGTTGATGAATAATGTTGCTTTTGTGCGCTCACATAGAGCAACATTTTGTGTTGCTTTTCCTTAATAATTTTAATTTCATAGCATATTTTTCCGATTACCATTGTTAATTAATCTAAAGATTCTTGCAAAACTCTAATTTTTGTTTTGTCTAAATTAATAAAGAAGCATTTATGAAAAGACATTTACGCATAAAAAGCATATTTTTATAGAATTCAAACATTCAAAATCTCCATTTGATCAACATTTGAAACATTCAAATTATAATTTCAATATCAATCTGTACTTAATACCTGTGGCATAGGTTGATGAACCTGGATATAATTCAAAAGCTGAATTTGTTTCAGCCTCCTTCGCAGATTTTTGTCCTACAGACTATAACGCAGAAATTTAATATACATTGAAGCATATATATTGTTGTATAATTGGTTGCTTTGCAGCGAATTTTTAATACGAGATAAACACTTTGTCTTGATAGACTATTTACAGTTTACAGTAGAATATTGGAGTAAAGAATTTTATGGTATTTTATTAAATTGATCAAGTATCGTCGATGCTGCTTCCAAGAGAGCGATTTTATCGTGCGCGTCTTAGAAATATCTCCTTTGTGTTTCTTCGAGTACCCCCGATACTCTTCGTGTATCCTAGGTTCGTATCACAGTGGTGCACATACTAATTTGATGTAGTATATAGGGGTGTGCAGCGGGAACAACATTCATCCCCTCTTAGAGAACGATTATAGTTTCTTTTCAAATTTTAGATACCAATTTCAAAAAACATACTAAAATTATAATCTTAAATGAAATAAGGAGAACATAAAAGTATTCAAAATGAGTACATAGAAATTCAGGAAGAAAAGAGGAGCTATAGATGCAAGCCCTTACAACAGAATTAGTTATAAAATATAGAAATCAATGAGAAAAATATAGAAAATATAAAATATACAATAAAATGAATATGGGAAACATTGAGAATAGTTAAATTTTGTAAGTACAAAGAACAAAGAATTAAGAAAATATTAAAAATACATATGTAGGTAAACAAATGTTGAATATAATAATATATATTTATTTCTTATTATTTACACTACATCTGATACAACCGATAAGCGGGGAGTGAATGAGAATTATTCGATGATAGGTCTGGGTTTTATACCCAAACCTTAACGACGTGGACGTCTGCTATTGGTCGTGTTTGCCATTTCAAAGGTGGTCAATTGGAGGGTCGCTACACCAGCCCCCTACTGAGACCGGAATTTCAACCTTCATCCATACCTTGTCTTGCATTGCAAAGGATCCGGCTGTTCAGGATCCTTCAGGACGTAAGCGGGCTTCACTCGATCTGTGGAAACCGTTTCTCTTCGGCCGCTGAAATCTAAAGTGATTGTTTTATTATCTTTACCAAGGACTTTATATGGACCGGTGTACGGCTGTTGCAGGGATCTTCTGATGCGATCGTCTCTTAACATCACAAATTCTGCGGTGTCTAAGTCATTGAAATCCATCCATCCATCAAGAATTTTTTTTTTTTTTTTTTTTATTATTTAATAGACAATCAGAAGACAAAGTTTCTATTAGCCTATGTGATAAATTATATTTGGCGTTTAGAGGTCTCCTCCATTGAAGAGATCCTCTGCTATAGAATTATTCTATAGCTGTCTGTATATAATTTAATATTGCAGGTCCTTTGGCCATTTCTTCTTGAGTCTTCTTGTTTGAACCATTTTGTTGATAATTTGTATTTCAGCGTTCGAATGATCATCAATTTTGTTGTGATAAGAACAGCTCCGGGTCTTTATAATTTCATTTACAGTTTTAATTTCCAGGTCCCTGTGGATGGTCTCATTAGTTACGTACCAAGGCGCATCTACCATTGCCCTTAATATTTTGTTCTGGGTACGCTGTATAATTTTTATGTTTGATGCACTTGCACATCCCCATAATTCTATTCCGTAGCTCCATATTGGTACTAGTACAGTTTTGTATATTAAAGTCTTGTTTGCGTATGACATTTTCGATTTTCTGCCAATTAGCCAGTATAGTTGTTTGAATTTTTTCATTGTTTGTTTGCTTTTTTGTTTGATATGGGGACCCCATGTGAGTCTACGGTCTAGATGAAGCCCTAAATAATTAATGCTGGTACTAGGAGGAATTTCGATGTTATTTATAAATACGGCCTCACAGTTTTGAGTTCTCGTTGTAAACGTGATATGTTTTGATTTGTCTTGATTTATACTTATTTTCCATTCTTTCAGCCATTCTTCAAGTGCGAATAGATGTTCTTGTAAGTTTAGAGATGCGATTACTGGATCTTGATGTGTTGCCATGATCATTGTGTCATCCGCGAATGTACCCGTAATTGTGTTGTTATGTGTTGGTAAGTCGTGTGTATATACTGTGTATAAAATTGGTCCTAATACACTACCCTGTGGTACTCCCGATTTTATTGGATGAAAATCTGATACTGCATCTCTTACCCTTGTCCTGAAGTATCTACCAGTCAAGAATGACTTCAGTATTTTATATAATTGATTTGGTAAGCATTTTTTAATTTTGGCTATCAATCCATCACGCCACACTCTATCGAATGCTTGTTTTACGTCGATGAATACCGCAGAGCAATACTCACTGTCTTCAAAAGCTTTGTGAATGATTGAAGTTATCCTATGAGCCTGTTGTATAGTGGAGTGAGATTGTCTAAAACCAAATTGATGATCTGGTATCGCGGTAAGATTTTCTTGGATTCTTACTAGTAATATTTTTTCCAATAGTTTAGATATAACCGGTTGAAGACTAATTGGTCTGTATGAATTAGCCATATGACTAGGTTTACCTTGTTTTTGTAACATTATTACTTCGGAGTTCTTTAGGTCCTTTGGCCAATATCCCAAACGTCGTACTCCATTGAATATATAAGTCAGCATTATTAGACCTTTTCTTGGCAGTTCTTTCAAAATTTTAGCATCCAATTGATCAATTCCTGGACATTTCTTGTTATTTAAAAGTGAAATTTGTCTCTTAATTTCTTTTGGTGTAACCTGTTTAATGTTTTCAGTAGTGCCTTTTATCTCATTAACTTCATCAGATACTCGCGGTTGTTGACTATTTTCATTTGGAGTAAATACGTTTCTTAGATAGTCCGCAAACATATTCGCCTTTTCTTGATCACTCCTAGCCCATGGTCCTTCCGAATCTAATCTTATTGCCGAGTTAGTTATCCATCAAGAAATGAATGAAGTTGCGACTGTTTCAGCAGTTATGTCTCGCATAGGTATAGCATCTGGCCAACGAGTCTACCTGTCGATTGCGGTTAAGCAATATCTATAGCCGTTCGATGATGGTAGTGGACCAATTATGTCAATGTGGACTTCCGAAAATCGTGTTTTTGGTAGTGGAAATTTACCAGTAGGCGTTTTAATATGACGTGTAATTTTTGATTTCTGACACTCTATACACGTTCTATTCACGGGCGCCAAGTTTACCTCGGAGCAATATCGCTCATATTGGGCAAAAACCGCTTCCCGTGGCATAGAGCAGAATTCCCCCCTTCCAGCCAGCTCTAAGTTTCTTCTCAGCCATATTTCCTAGCAGAAATAATGAATTTTAAATAAGGGATTCCAGGGATCATTTTACAATCCTGATAAAAATAAAACTTGGGGCAATTGTGTCATGCATGATTTTAGACACAATTTACATGATTTATTAATACAATAAGCACCATGTGTTGAAATAAAACTTCCTTTACATACTTTTGTACTAATTACGGGTACGCTTAAACCGAATCCCGCAATAGTTATATTGCGATTCGCCGCGCCTCCCCAACCGCCTGATGGTTACGCGAGGGAAAACTTTTCTTAAAAGTTTGCCGAAAACGGCTCTATTCACGGGCGCCAAGTTTACCTCGGCGCAATATCGCTCATATTGGGCAAAAACCGCTTCCCGTGGCATAGAATAGAATTCCCCCCTTCCAGCCAGCTTACACCAGGAAAGACGGTTCTTAAAATTTTGGGCAAAATTGAATGAATTTTAAATAAGGGATTCTATGGATCATTTTACAATCCTGATTAAATTAAAACTTGGGGCAATTGTGTCATGATTTTAGACACAATTTACATGATTTATTAATACAACAAACACCATGTGTTGAAATAAAACTTCCTTTACATACTTTTGTACTAATTACGGATACGCTTAAACCGAATCCCGCAATAGTGATATCGCAATATCGCTCATATTGGGCAAAAACCGCTTCCCGTGGCTAGAGCAGAATTCCCTCCTTCCAGCCAGCTCTAAGTTTCTACTCAGCCATATTTCCTAGCAGAAATAATGAATTTTAAATAAGGGATTCTAGGGATCATTTTACAATCTTGATTAAATTAAGACTTGGGGCAATTGTGTCATGATTTTAGACACAATTTACATGATTTTTTAATACAACAAGCACCATGTGTTGAAATAAAACTTCCTTTACATACTTTTGTACTAATTACGGGTACGCTTAAACCGAATCCCGCAAAAGTGATATTGCGATTCGCCGCGCCTCCCCAACCGCCTGATGGTTACGCGAGGGAAAACTTTTCTTAAACGTTTGCCGGAAACGGCTCTTTTCACGGGCGCCAAGTTTACCTCGGCGCAATATCGCTCATATTGGGCAAACACCGCTTCCCGTGGCATAGAGCAGAATTTCCCCCTTCCAGCCAGCTTACACCAGGAAAGACAGTTCTTAAAATTTTAGGCAAAATTGAATGAATTTCAAATAAGGGATTCTAGGGATCATTTTACAATCCTGATTAAATTAAAACTTGGGGCAATTGTGTCATGATTTTAGACACAATTTACATGATTTATTAATACAATAAGCACCATGTGTTGAAATAAAACTTCCTTTACATACTTTTGTACTAATTACGGGTACGCTTAACACTATTCCTACCGGGACCGGTCAAATGACCGTTTTTGATTTTTCGATTAGTATTTTTCATATCAAACGTAATTGAATCGTCATCAAACTTTATGACTTTTCCTAATATGTGAGTATGATACGTTTTTCAATGTTAATTTGTTTTTTCAATTTTTATTTTTGGAAAAAAAATTGTATGCTGTCTTACCTACCGCGACCGGTCATTTGACCGGTAGTACGAAAGACGATGTTCGGATGGGATTTTTTGTAGTAATTGTTAAGAATATTTTGGAACTTACAAGAAAATGTAAATTCAGAAGAATTTAGACTGGTAAAAACTGCCTTCTGCAAATTTATATGCATTTTTTTCGATTCTGTATGCGCGCTGCGCAAATAAGGCAAGGAGTATAAATATTGCATTTCTACGGTATAAAAAGTGGGTTTTCTCCATTTTCTCAATGTCTATGTATAGACAGATTTTTACGAAGGAATCTAAACAATAAATTGATAGGTTTTGTATTGAATCCAAAGGTTGGTTCAACTACATTGACAGCAATCAAAATTGTTGTAAAAGACTACGTATTACTATCGACAAACATATATTTTCAATAAAGGTAAGGTGTAAATTCATTCAACATATGTTCAATAGTATTTAGGAAAACGTATAAATATTAGTAACCGTTCAATATACGATGTAAATATAATTATGCCCTGCAAATCGCACAAATGGGGTGTAAAATTTTGGTAACCATCCAGTATACGTAGCAAACTGAGATATTTATTCTTTGAAGATTTATAACTGATGAAACCGTATTATCAAAATCGCTAGTACGACATAAAAAATATATAACGTTTTTACCATCCTACATATAGCTAAACTTTTAGTAAAAGAAAACTGATGGTGGGTACAATTGAAGCAATATAACAGCTATAAATACTGGCAGAACGAAAAATCAAAGACTTCAATACTCAAATAATATTTACAATTTTGGAAGATAAGAAAGAAGATTCTAATTTTCACTTACATACACATATGTTGAAAAAATTACACTAATACGGGAGTTATTTCAATTGGTATTAGCGTCGGGTCTGGTGTAGATGACATTCATAAAATAGTCAGAAATCATTTGGTAAAATATGAATTTTAGAGAGAATTCATCAAGGATTTACATTATTTTGGATTTATTCAGGATAAATCCATTGTTGTTACATAAAAAAATTACGAGAAGACAATGTACAAGGCAGGAACTTTCTATTCCAATTAACTTGCCGTATAGTTCCAACAAGAATTCAGAAAAAAATCAACTAAGTACAAGTACAAAACAGATTCCATAAAAGAAACTATTCCAGATAATGCTTTAGAAAAATGATAGAGAAAACAAAATCAGCCAAAAACGTAAAAAATACGTGTGCAGAAAATACACTCTAAGAAAAAAAATCGTGAAAAATTGGATAAAACAGTATAAAATGTAGAATTCGCATTATAAAATAAAAGAAATATATTGTATTTGTATTTATAAACTCTTAAACTAGCATTAACTCTTCATTCAATACTGAAAAATACCGATTTTGCATGACCGGTCATTTGACCGGTCGCGGTAGGAATAGCAAACATGAAATGTCGGTAGGAATAGTGTTAAACCGAATCCCGCAATAGTTATATTGCGATTCGCCGCGCCTCCCCAACCGCCTGATGGTTACGCGAGGGAAAACTTTTCTTAAAAGTTTGCCGAAAACGGCTCTATTCACGGGCGCCAAGTTTACCTCGGCGCAATATCGCTCATATTGGGCAAAAACCGCTTCCCGTGGCATAGAGCAGAATTCCCCCCTTCCAGCCAGCTTACACCAGGAAAGACGGTTCTTAAAATTTTGCCCAAATTGGCTCTATTTACATCTTTAAATAAGGGATTCTAGGGATCATTTTACAATACTGATTAAATTAAAACTTGAGGCAATTGTGTCATGATTATAGACTGTGATTCATGGCAGATCAGAAGGTTGCGTGTTCAAATCACGTCGGGGTCACCAATTATGTAGGTAAACAAATGTTGAATATAATAATATATATTTATTTCTTATTATTTACACTACATCTGATACAACCGATAAGCGGGGAGTGAATGAGAATTATTCGAAGATAGGTCTGGGTTTTATACCCAAACCTTAACGACGTGGACGTCTGCTATTGGTCGTGTTTGCCATTCCAAAGGTGATCAATTGGAGGGTCGCTATATATAATTTATAACAAAATGTATAAATAGTAATATTAGTCTGGAAATAGACAAACATTTTTTACGAAATGATTAAGATAATATTATTAAAAATTGAATATAAAACAAAATATAAATAAATAGAAAATAATAATCTCTAAAAATTCTTAATTTATAAAAATTTGTAATGTATCAATGTGATGTTTTACTCACTTCTAACCCAGTCAAATTAAGTTTTGAGTTAGGAATAATTCGCATAGAGCTGAAATTTGGTACAGGTGTTAATATAATAACACCTTTATAAATAAAATGTCAGAAGTCCCCATCGATCCGACATATGCGAATTTTTTAATTCAAGGTCAAAGGTGCAAAATTCTAGTTTTCCCAATTTTTCGAGAAAATTATGGAAAATATCGAAAAATTATGTTCGACAGATTTGTTTATTCTAAAATTCTGTTAAATTGTCATTATTGATTTTTTTCGTTAAAATCACCGTTACTGAAATATTGCCGTTTGAAAAGTTAAAAAATTCATATTATTCATAATATGCAGTCTTCATACGTCATCAAACGTGTAATATAAGTAAAAAATAAGAGTCAGTTGTCGCCTGTTTAAATAGTATAAGTTTAATGATATTTGATAATATTTGATAAATAGTATAAGTTTAATGAGTATAAAACTATAGTGTCAGCCCCTAATCACCTTTTAATCAATATTTTTTATTTATTTGCCTTTTTTATTTCGACGATTGGCTGAAAATCATTATTCAAGATATATATATATATATATATATATATATATATGTATATGTATATATATATACATATATATATATGTATATATATATGTAATATTTTAGATGTTGAAAATGTTAAACATTTTATTTGCAGCCAAATGAAAAACAATAAATAATTTTCATGTACGTTTCAATAAGTTTTCGTACAAGATGAAAAAATTACAAAATTACTAAAAAAAACAAATTAATACATTCAATATATATCAGAAGATTGGCTGAATAGCCCAGTCATCTTAGGTTAAATTAGGCAAGAATCTCGTAATGTGAGATACCCAGCTGTAACTTTGTAAATAGTTGTATATTGACGCCCTTAATGTTGTCTCAAAACCTACATATGGTAGGGTGTGCGCAACTATTAAATTTCGGGGTCAAAGGTCACAAAAATCGCGGTTTTTCGCTTTTTTTGTAAATATCTCATTTCCTATGGGTTTTTTGCTATTTATGTTTATTATCAATATTGTAGAATACAAAATTCTCTACAAATTTTGTTTGAAAATTTTTTTCATACGGTGAACCGTTTTCGAGATAGAGGGCGGAGAGCGCGCGGTCATAGCATCCCTTCAGGTCAACCGATGCCTTCGGTCAAAAACGCGCCATATATAGTTGATGAACTATCGCTAGATTAATGATTATAAACATTTGTCAATTTTTATTAACTATTTTATTATATTTTGTCATTTTTTCCTAACCTATCCACTTTTTATTCAGTATTAATTTATTTAACAACACTTACCTGCCCATTAATTTGCAGAATTGTTAATATAAGAATTATATTTAAATTTAAACCTAATTAATATTAATGAATTCTTACATGATAAAAAAACAAATAAATTAGGAATTTATCTTTTTATTAAAAAATATTATTTTATACATTTATTTTTTTCAAAGTAATAAAATGAAATAAAGGGTACAAAACTACAATTAATAATTTTAATCATCTTCTTCCTCTTCATCGTCGTCTTCCGGCTGCTGGAGAATTTCAGACTGGTCTTCATTGTCGTCTTCACCGTCATTTGTCTCAATTTCTTCCATAATTTCGGTATCAAAAGTTCCATCTTCGTTAATGTCGCTCTGGTATGGTAAAGCATTGAAACAAGCTTGTCCATTACATTGGCCACAAGCTAAAGAGCATTGCAAGCCCGCTTTCCTGCATCCGCATCGCGAACCACAACCACTCTTGCAGTTGCAGAAAATTGTATTTAGCAAATATTCTGGAGCAGGTGGTAAAATTGTCATGATAGGCTCCAGAAAATCGTTTCGCATTTCCCAACCCCATACCTTTGGTTCCAAATCATGCCCTAACCAAGTTTGAACTTGATAATATACACGTTCAAAATGTTGATGAGCAGCTGCACTTGTTGGTGGAATATTTGCAAGCTGAACAGGTTTATTAAGTTTTGTAGACTTAACGTAATGAATATAACGAAGATGATCGAGACTTTTCACAGATTTCGGAGCATTATAGACTGCCAGTAAGATTTGAGTTCCACTCTCTAATAATCTCTGGGTCGAACAATTTTCTTCCTCAAATGCTTTAGCTAGTTCATCCAAATTTGTCAGTTTCTCAAAAACTTTTAAAAATGTTTTTTTTCCCTTTTTAAAAGCCCAGAAGTTGTGTCACATCCACTTAATGCGTGCAGAAATAAAATATGTGTTTTGGAATGAGGATAATTATCAAAACTTTTAGTCGAGTATATCTCCGTTTTTACATTTCCTGTCCCAACTTTTTTAAAGAAAATTTCTTTTTCGTGGGACAGGGTACGCCCAATTAAAATGACGAGTAAATCAATATCTTGTCCTATTATAATTGCAGATTTTCCAGACATTGATTCTTGAATTGCACTTTCAACAATAAGGACATCCGCATCATCTCTGGCTTGTTTTGTAGTTATATTTGCAGCCTTTAAATTTTCTATTAACATGTTAATTAGCCTAATTTTATTATTTTGATTTGATAAAAAAAATTCTTGAGAAACTGGTACAACTATTGTTTTATCGAAACATACTTCATATGATTTTGAAAGTGCAGTTCTTCTCAGCTGCTCCATAGCTTTTACGTTCTTACTGTAGTCTGAATATCCGTCAAATACAACAATTATTTTGGACCTGTAATGCCTTTGTAAATAATTTATGTATTTATCAATTATAATAGAAAAAGTATCTTCTCTGCTCCATACAACATGATGAAGAAGAAATCCGCCATCAATAATGAACGTCACATTATTTTCATTGAGAACAAAATCAGTTATTGGGCTCATATTGTCATACAATGACGATTTTGTTGTTTTTCTCATTCCATTATTATCAAATAGAGCTGTTGGATACGGACTCAATTCACATTGAAGATATTCTTCAAGATTACTTTCGAATTGTTTGCTGACAGTAATTCTTTGGAAGAGTAATAATGGATTTACTGCAACTTTACAATCATTTATTTTTATAGATTTGTTAACACTGGAAAGCGGCATTACTTTCTCGGAACGTTTCAACTTTATTTCATTAAATGATAATCCGGTGATTTTCTTCATAGACTTTAATCCAATTTCGTAAGCTCTGTGGCAGTTAATTTGCTCATTTCCAATAATTCCCGAAGCTATCGATATTAAATGCGTATTATTTAGAAAAGGATCATGGAGTTTAAACCAATCAAATAGTATATTTACGTCAGATTCATCTTTTTTCACTCTTGAGTCTCTGGAATCTACGTGTTGCTCGGTCGACTCCAAGGAGATATTACAGAACTTCTCCATTTCTTCACAAATAGTATTTGTGGCGTACATGGCATATACCCATTTACACAAAACACTTTCTTTCGTACTTCGACCACGAGATACTCCTCCTTCGGTTTTCATGGATTTCATGAGACTTTGTTCGATGACCATATCTGTCCATGTACCTGAATTATATTTTTCTGTTCGTTTCACCGTGAAAAATCCATTTCTGAAATTCTCATAAGTTTGCTCATCCATAGTTTCTTCCAGCTTGAGCATATCTTGCAGATACAGGTGGGCTGATTTTGCATATAAGAAGTGACCACTAGCGTGAAAATATGGCAGCATTCTGCGCACTGCATCAAGGTGTTCTTGGAAAAGCCCAAGTCTTTCAGCGCGAACAAAATCAAGTGCTATTGTAACCATTTCGAAATATTGCACCCACAGTTGTGCTGTTGGACCTCGAGCTTTCAAATCATCCAGTTTGTCCAGAAAATTCGAAAGAAAAATGTTTGAGTTATCCATACATTCTTCTACGTTTGAGTAGGATACATCTCGAGAAGTGATTTGTTGTATTAACTCATCCAACGTACCATCTTCAATCTTCATGTCTTCAAAAATGATCTTTGATAATGCAAGTCGTACCAATATATGACCTCTGATGCTTCTTGAATAAGCGTGACCGCTCAGCATCTTGTCAACAGAATTCGGTGCGTATATTTTATTACCAAGAGCTTCTTTAAGGCCACTTCCGTCCATTATGTATCCTATGCTTCCAAGAAAAGACATGAGCATATGAAATCCTCCTAATTTCACAACCACATTACATAAGTTTGAGCTAGAATCTGACGCAGCTACCATTTCACGTGCTTTAGAGTAGAGAGGTTGATCAAAAGTAATTACACACGTTTTTTGTCCGTGTGACTTGGCAATATCGAAAGCGCAAAGTAAAGTTGTGTAAATTGTGTTTACATTACTGGCAGGTTGATCGATAAAAGGAAGAAACATAACCTGAGATGTTGAAAAATTCGTTTCATTTTTCGTGAGCCGCTCAAGAAAACCGTTCCACCCTGGGAACGATGCAATATCCCTCCATTTTCCGTATAACCATAAAAAATCAGTTCCGTTGATTGTTTTTTTTGTTAGTGCTCGACTATCATGCAGATTTTCAACTTGAACTTTACTGTATCCAGTTATGACTGGTTTATCGTAAACTTGTAAAGATACATGTGATATGGCTGCCAACTCTTTCGCTTTTGGTTTAGTTGTACATTTTTGTATCCGTTTATCGTAGAGAACAGCATTTTTTGGAGTTACTATCTTAATAATCCCCATAACATGAAGAGTATTGTTACCATCAAGAGTCTGGACATTTATATCGGCATTGTCTCCAACATATTGTACAAATGCACCTGACTCTGATGATAAAATGCGAGGCTGTGGGTGATAAACTGCTGAAACTTCATACTGTATTGTATTACCATAAGAAGCCGCGAATCCCAAACTAGATAAAATATCCAATAGTCTTTTAGATCCATATCTTCTGTGAAGAAATACAGAAAGACTCAAAAGTAACTGTGATGAAAAAGAACGTTCCCGTATGGCAGCCATAATTGCATGGCTTATTGAAGTACATTTTGTTTTTAAATGATTAATTTGTCCTTTCCTGTTTTTGACTATTACTTCTTCTAAGAAATGCAATAAAGTTTTTGGAATTTCTTGATTAACAAAATCCAACATTTTACTAGGAGGTGGATAAGATTTAGTTTCAACTATAGATGTTCGGATATCTTCTCTAATAATTGCTGCTGCAGCTTCTACAATTCTCAGCCCTTCTGCCACAGGATCTATTTTTTTACTTTCGTACCAAGCTCTTGATAGAATATTAGCTTGTGCATCACGGAAAGAAATGATTGTGAAAGCTCCAACTTTCTTCGTAATTACGATATCGGTTAAGTACTTCTGTTGTAGCCTTGTAATAATAGTTCTATCATTTGGCACAAACCCTGTCAAGACATCTTTAAGCTCTTTTAGTGTGAATTGAGAATCATTATGATTTTCGATGTAATTGAAAATCTCTAACATAGCTTCTGTAACTTGATTATCTTGACGAGGTTTCTCAAGAGGCAATGATGATGATGATTTATTTGAAAAGTTTGTAAAGCAAGCAGAATGGTACTTCGCTTCAGCGGCGATCAAATCATACTGTAAAATTATACGACTTTTTACCAATTTTCCGAAATCATCCCCACGTGCTTCTGCTTTTTTGACAACAGTATCTTTGAACTCAAGAGTACTCACATTTTTTATCTTCCGTCTGTATTTTTGTCTTTTCTTTTTCTCTGCCGCCTCATCAGCAACTTCGCCACAAAATAAACATTGATTCTTAAAATCAAACACCTCACGTTTATTACGGAGTACTAATGGAGAAGTTATAGTTTCTCCTTCTTCTTGTTTCCGTCTTGCTGCTTGGATACAGTTTTTACTAATGTAAACACTTCGGCACTTTTCATGCACTCTAACAGAGGTTACTGATTTTAAATAATTAATTTTTCCGTCGTTTCGTTCGACACTTGCAGTTCGTAAAGATTTCATACCGCGCACTACTTCAATTAGCGATTCACCTCCCGAATCCGACTTATTACATAGAAAACACAAATCACCCATTACATAGTTTTTGAAATTGTACGTCCACTTTTAAATTCGTTCTCTAATGGAACTGCTGGTGTGATCGGTGATTAAATAAATTAAAATGCGACGTTTATTATATAAAAAAGAATATATTGAATATAACGGCATCAGATAGTCTTTCTATGCTGAGCTCTGAACTTATACTGATTACAAAAATAGTAAATTTAACATTAATAATATTAGCCCCGCCCGTAAGAGGCGGGTTACATTAAATTGTACATCTACTGGGGATGATTTCTTGGACTTAATAGATGATTCCTTGAAATGATCTGAAGACATTTGCAGACCCATAAATAAAATTACCGACGCCAATACAGACCGTCCAGACATATAACTAATATCAAAAATAAAAAATATCTTATATTACAAATGCATTTAGCACTTGAACTATGAATGACATTAGACCACCTGCACCCTTGTCCGGCGACACTCTACAAAAAATAGTTCAAGTGTCAAATGAGATGCAGACAGTTACATTAAATTGTACATCTACTGGGGATGATTTCTTGGACTTAATAGATGATTCCTTGAAATGATCTGAAGGCATTTGCAGACCCATAAATAAAATTACCGACGCCGATACAGACCGTCCAGACATATAACTAATATCAAAAATAAAAAATATCTTATATTACAAATGCATTTAGCACTTGAACTATGAATGACATTAGACCACCTGCACCCTTGTCCGGCGACACTCTACAAAAAATAGTTCAAGTGTCAAATGAGATGCAGACAGTTACATTAAATTGTACATCTACTGGGGATGATTTCTTGGACTTAATAGATGATTCCTTGAAATGATCTGAAGGCATTTGCAGACCCATAAATAAAATTACCGACGCCGATACAGACCGTCCAGACATATAACTAATATCAAAAATAAAAATATCTTATATTACAAATGCATTTAGCACTTGAACTATGAATGACATTAGACCACCTGCACCCTTGTCCGGCGACACTCTACAAAAAATAGTTCAAGTGTCAAATGAGATGCAGACAGTTACATTAAATTGTACATCTACTGGGGATGATTTCTTGGACTTAATAGATGATTCCTTGAAATGATCTGAAGACATTTGCAGACCCATAAATAAAATTACCGACGCCGATACAGACCGTCCAGACATATAACTAATATCAAAAATAAAAAATATCTTATATTACAAATGCATTTAGCACTTGAACTATGAATGACATTAGACCACCTGCACCCTTGTCCGGCGACACTCTACAAAAAATAGTTCAAGTGTCAAATGAGATGCAGACAGTTACATTAAATTGTACATCTACTGGGGATGATTTCTTGGACTTAATAGATGATTCCTTGAAATGATCTGAAGACATTTGCAGACCCATAAATAAAATTACCGACGCCGATACAGACCGTCCAGACATATAACTAATATCAAAAATAAAAAATATCTTATATTACAAATGCATTTAGCACTTGAACTATGAATGACATTAGACCACCTGCACCCTTGTCCGGCGACACTCTACAAAAAATAGTTCAAGTGTCAAATGAGATGCAGACAGTCGAGAATCTTTAACAGTGTTAGTGTATATTTTTTGACGTAATGGAAGGATTTTGAAATTTACATTACATTTAAAGAAAATGCACTTAATTATTTTCTATTTAAAATTTAAGAGTGTTTATGAAACAATAATCATATTATGATTTAAGTTTTTTCCTTAATTATTTTTTAATTTTAGCAAACGGTGATCAGTATTATTGAATAAATATAGATTTAAGGCACGAAAAAAATGACAAAATATAATAAAATAGTTAATAAAAATTGACAAATGTTTATAATTATTAATCTAGCGATAGTTCATCAACTATATATGGCGCGTTTTTGACCGAAGGCATCGGTTGACCTGAAGGGATGCTATGACCGCGCGCTCTCCGCCCTCTATCTCGAAAACGGTTCACCGTATGAAAAAAATTTTCAAACAAAATTTGTAGAGAATTTTGTATTCTACAATATTGATAATAAACATAAATAGCAAAAAACCCATAGGAAATGAGATATTTACAAAAAAAGCGAAAAACCGCGATTTTTGTGACCTTTGACCCCGAAATTTAATAGTTGCGCACACCCTACCATATGTAGGTTTTGAGACAACATTAAGGGTGTCAATATACAACTATTTACAAAGTTACAGCTGGGTATCTCACATTACGAGGTGAAATGCTAAAATGACTGGACTAGAAAATCATTATTCAAGATATATATATATATATATATATATATATATATATATATATATATACATACATATATATATATATGTAATATTTTAGATGTTAAAAATGTTAAACATTTTATTTGCAGCCAAATGAGAAACAATTAATAATTTTAATGTACGTTTCAACAAGTTTTCATACAAGATGAAAAAATTACAAAATTACTAAAACAAAACAAATTAATACATTCAATACAAATCAGGAAAAATACACAAATACATAGTTTGTTGAACAAAAACCAAAACTTAGAATAAAATGAAATTAAATAATAAAATTATATAGTTAATCAATTGAATAGTAGAAGGCATTAATGATATGGGCCCTAACAAGCGTAAGCAGAAATTGATAGAAACTTTGAAGCCAAACAACGATTTTCCAAAAAAGTTTATAATTCCGGCATAGTTGGCATCCTTTCGATCTCTAAAGCTATTGAATTCTAATTTATTCTCTGAATCCAATTTATTGAATGAACGTCATTAAAAATCCCAGTTTTTTTACTATTGAACCCACAGCGCTTTAAGCGAGTTTATATTTTGCTATGTTATTTTCCTAGTGTGGGAGAGGGTAGTGAGGGAGGTGGGAAAATATATTATGCACTTAATAACACACAATTACATAATACAGAATGCAATAATTTATTTATTACATAGAATAAGATAAAATAATAAGATATTTTATTAAAGAAAGAAAAATAGTACTCTAACTCATGTTTAAAGTAGAATGGGTTTATTTCTTCTAAATGTTATTACAGATAATTTTCTAATTCTACTTCCACAGTTATTTCTTTACTCTCACTTTCTTCTTGTTGTGCATAATCTTTTTGGTCCTCTTCTACTTCCTTTTGTTCTTGAGATATAGATGCAAAAAGATATGAATCAATTGTCTCTTCATTTATGTCATGCGTATTGTCATCGGTTGCATCGAATTCAATATTCGAGCAAGTGTGACCCTGGCAATTTATACATACTGGAGAACAAAATAATCCCACTCTTTTACAGCCGCAATTCTTACTGCAGTCCGTATAGCAGTTGCAAAAAATAGTATTAAGAAGTTTTGTTGGAGCGAGCGGAAGTAGGGTTTGAATTGGAACTAAATTATCTTTTAATTTCCAACCCCATTTTTCTGGGTCCAATTTATTACCGATACAAATGTTGAAAAGCAGAAGCAGATGTTGGAGGCATGCAAGACAGCTGTACAGTTTTATTGGTCCACGCAGATTTTACAAATTTAATATATCTATACTTATCTATAGAATCAATTTTTTTTGGTGCACCATACATTGCAAGAAGAAAATTAATTCCATTCTTCACGATGTTATATGGATCAGAATCAGTCTTTGCAAATACTTCTGCACAATCAATTAAATCATTACGTTTTTCGAACATTTTGAATACTGTTGTTTTACGCTTCTTAAAAAAAGCTGATGTAGTGTCGCAACCTGTTATTGCATGTAAAAATAAGATATGGGTTTGGCAATTTGGATATGCAGTCATACTTTGTGATGAATATATTCTTGATGTACTTGACTTTTCCCAGGTTTCAAAAAGTAAATAATTTTATCAACGGGTGTCCGTGCGTTGAGTAGTACCAACAAATCAACATCTTTACCTACGATGATAGTCATACTTTGCCTTTTACATTGTTGTATTGCTGTTTCAATTATGAGAACATCAGCATCATTATCAGCTTGTGTGGTTGAAATACTGCAGCTGTTAAACTCTTCGCAAAGCAATGTAATAAATCGAGACTTATTATGGGTATTGCAAAAATTGTTGTTGATTTGTTGGAACTTTCATAACTTGATCAAAATCCATATCCACAGAAGAAGAGTTTTTCGTAGCTCGCCGAAGTTGTTCTGCTGCTTTAATATTTTTCTTGTGATCAGTATAACCATCGAATACGATTGTAACCTTATAACCAAAGTGTCGTTGAATATATTGAACATATTTATCAAAAATAACTTGAAATGTTTTATCTCGATCCCATACTGCACGGTGTAGTAAATAGCTTCCATCAATGATACCATTTGTATTATCACATTCAATTTTTACAGATTCAAACGAATTATACAAAGCTGACTTTACATTTTTACGCATGCTCATTGCATCAAAGAGTGATAAAGCATAAGGAGCTAATTCATATTCAAAAAATTTTTTAAGTTCATCTTCTAATGTCTTAGTAATGCTCATGCGTTGAAATAGTAATATGGGATCTACAGGTACTTTTTCATTATGTACTTTTATAATGCTTACTTAGGAGCGGGAGTACTAAATCAGCGCGTTTTAACTTATTATTATTGAATGTTTGGTCAGTCATTTTTTGTTATAGAAACAAGCCCCACTTCACGGACATTGTAACAATTAATTGTGTTATCGCCGATGACTCCGCTGGCTATGGACATAATTTTTCGTACTGAAGGAAAAGGATCATGTAATGAGAACCACTCTAATAGTTTATTAATCTTCAAAATCCTGCTTTACACGAGAATCGCATGCATCCACATGCTGGTCTGTGGTATCAATATTAACATTAGCGAGATTTTCCAAGCTTTCGCACACCGCATTCATTGTATGCATGCCATAAACCCTTTACTAATGACACTTTCTCGTGTACTTCTTCCTCGAGAAACACTTCCATCGGTCTTCATACATCTCATCATTGATTGTTTAATCACCATATCCGTCGAAGTCCTACAATTAAACTTATTAGAGCGTCTATAGTAAAAAATCCTTTGATAACATTTTGATAAACTCTGGGATTCATTGAGTTTTTTATTTGCAATGTCTTGTAAATATAAATGCGCAGACTTGGCGTAATTAAAATGTTCTGACGCGTGAAGATAAGGAAGCATTTCTTTAACGCAATTTAAATTTGCTGGCTAATCTCCCATAGGTTCGGCTCTTATAAATTCTTCAGCAATTATACCATATGAAAATATTGTAGCCATAGTTTGGCTGTAGCTCCTCGTTCTTGATGTTTCTTAAGTTTTTCATCAAACTGAAAAAGTAATGCTTCAACTATTTCGTCACCTTCTTCTATGTCATTAGGAAGAGAGTTTTGTTAATGACAAATTCAATTGTATTTATGAGATTTTCATCCATCTGGTTATCGATAACAAGTTCTTTGAAGTATAATCGTTGCTAAAGTAAGATGAAGCAAAGTATGAGCTCGAACAGCTCTCGCATAAGCATGGCCAATGAGCATTTTTTCTAATGAATTAGGTGCATAAATTAATGAAAGAACATCTTTTATGCTACTCCCTTGCATAATACAACCAATTGCTCCATGAAAGGACATGAGCAAATGAAAACCTCCGAGTTGATACTGAAGATCGGCACTATACTGGGAGACTGTTTAGATATTCTGAAGTATACGACCCGGAAGTGTAAGAGTGTAGTGAAATTTAAAATTATTAGAAGCTAGTTTATTTTGAAGAATATTTCTTAAGTATTATTACAAGAAGATAAAGAAAATCTATAGTCAGGTGGGTGTCCCCAACACAGAGTTTCCTAGGCATAAGCCTAGGAAATCTATCAAAAGGCTTGAAATCAAAAGTAACAAACAAACAATGGTACGAAGTAAAAAGAATAAAAAAGAAAACAGGTACCAGTCACTTACTGACCGATGATATGGATACCGACCTCGAACTAGAAGAATTTACAAAGGTTAAGTCAAGAAAGCGTGGCCAAAAGCAAGAAACAATGGAAATCATACAAGGGAATAATGACACGAAACCTATAGAAGTAAAGGTACCACCGATAATAGTAAAACATAACTTAGATCTCAGGGCCATAAACTACATCCGAGATGTTACGAAAGTTAATTTTACCATACAATATATTAAAACGCATACCCATAAAATATATACTAAGACACTAGTAGATCATAACAAGATAAAGAGTACATTAAGAGACTGCAGTTACCAATTTTATACGTATTCCACTGGAGAAACAACAAAGAAAATCACACTAACAGGCTTACATCCAGCAATTACTGAATTAGAGATTTGAATTACTGAGTGTACGACGTATTCTTGTGCAAAAGGTCATACAATTAAAGAAAACCTATTCTGATGGACAAAAACATAATCTACCAATTTATATAATTATGCTTGACAAATCGCAAGACATGTCAAAAGTAAAAGAAATAACGAACTTAAATGGTCACATTATTAAATGGGAAATGTATAAGCCAAATTTCAAAATCCTACAATGTCATAAATGTTTAGGTTTTGGACATACGTCTTACTCGTGTGATATGAAATATAGATGCATTAAATGCACAAAAGCACATTCTCCTGGCTGCTGCCAAAATTATCAGAAGAAAAGCCCCAGTGCGTTAACTGTAAAGACTATCACCCAGCAAACTATTCAAAGTGTACATCCTTACTGAATTACAAGGCTAAAAACAACAGATTCATGCAGCCATTGAACCTAAACCTATGACAAGAAGCTATTCTGAAACGCTGAAGCCGAGAGATGCCAGACACACTGTCCAGATGGAACTACCAAATTTCAAGCTATTCCTGAACAAGAAGTATACCATCAACTTCATCGAATCAAGATCCTGATTTTAACTCCACCGAGGGCATTTTTGCTGCAATAAGACAAATCAAGTTGCTTTTTTCAGATCCTGAGGTAATAAAAATTTTCAGGGAACTTTATGCACTTACAAAGACTATAAATACTAACATGACACACAATGAAAAATACTACAATTTTAAACTTTCTTACTAAATGCCCATAATTGACAAGTATGGTATAAAAATAATGTTTTTCAATTCAAATGGAATAAAAAATAACATTGATGAACTCAGACAAACGATCGTTACAATGGACTTAGACATCGTATTAATAAATGAGACGCACTTAAAACCCACTGACAAATTATACATGAACGACTACAAAATATACCGGAATGACAGAAACATGACAGGATGGGGTGGTACAGCAATATTTATAAAAGCTTGTATCAGACATGAAGAACTACCGTTATTATCTGTAAAACACTCTGAAATTACTGCTATAAATGTGTTCAATAGAGGACGTAAAATAACTATTGTCTCCATATATGTTCCTTCTGCAAAACTATTGCATGCAGACTTACATAAAATATTTAACTTAAATCCAAGAGTTATTGTAGCTGGTGATTTTAATGCGCAACACATAATGTGGAATTGTAAATATAATAACACAAACGGACTCAAACTATTTAAGTACTTAAACAAAAACCATGATACCATTCAATTACATTATCCTCAGACTCCAACTAGATTTCCTGCGATACCAAATCAAGACCATAGTACAATAGATTTAGCCCTTACAAAAAATCTATCTATTCTTTCTGAACCTATAACCAAATCTTTATTTAACTCAGATCATAATCCAGTCTTTATAAGTATCTCAAACCCACTTGACGACAATCCTCAATCCTACAAAAATGTTTTAGATTATAATAAAGCCAATTGGCTGCTCTATAAGAAAATAATAAATGATAATATATGTCACACCAGACAAATTGACAACAATGATAGTATAGATCAAGCTGTAGAACACCTAACAACTACTATTACTGATAAGTAAAACCATTCCATTGCGAAAGTCCACTTCAACACAAACAATTAGTTTACCTTTGGAAATTATATCCAAAATTAAATTAAAAAATCAAATTAAAAAGTTGTGGCAAAAATCAGGTGCCACGTTCCTCAAAGAACATGTAAACAGGCTTACTAGAATAATTACTGAGGACATTAGGGTTTATCGTAATAAAATATGGGCTGATAAACTAACAAATATTAACTATTATCCAAATAAAATTTGGTACACTGCAAAAAGACTGACCCAAACTTTTGCTCCCATACCATATTTACATACAAATTCCAATAACTTTGCAACAACGCCCGAACAAAAGGCCGAAATTTTAGCATCTAACTTCGAATTAGCACATCAGTACAATCTTTCTATTACTCAAAATTCTTTTGAACAGACTGTTAGTTCCAGTGTAAGACAATATATAAACAATACTTATAACAAAAATCACAAAATAGAGATAGTAACTGTTGCGGAAGTTAGAAATATTATTAGGAAACTGTCTAATAAGAAAGCTCCAGGACCAGATGGTATACAGAACTTAGCAATTAAACAGTTACCTATTAAAGCTATTATTCTACTTACACGAATAACAAATAAAATTTTTAAAAATGGATACTTTCCTGTGTCATGGAAATGTTCTAATGTGGTACCAATATTAAAGCCAGAAAACAACCAAATCTACCACAAAGCTACAGACCTATAAGTCTATTGAATACAATAAGCAAAGTAGTTGAAAAATTACTGCTTGTTCGATTTAATAAATTTTTAAGTGTTAATAATATCATACCAGAAACGCAATATGGTTTCAAACATGGGCATTCAGTTCTTCATCCACTAGCACAGCTAGTTGAAAATACTGTACTAAATTTTAACAAAAAGACACACACTGGTCTTGTACTAATAGATTTTGAAAAAGCTTTCGATACAATTTGGACAGATGGACTGTTGTATAAATTAATAAATTTACAATTTCCACATTACATAACAAAAGTCATCATTTCATATCTTAAAGATCGTACATTTCAGGTTCAAGTAAATAATAATCTTTCAAATCCTAAACGTATAGTAGCTGGAGTGCCTCAGGGATCCTTGCTAGGACCAACATTGTTTAACACATATATATATGATATCCCTACTGACAGCAAAACAAATACATTAACATTTGCGGACGATACTGCTGTGTTCACATCATCAAAATCAGTAGCGTTGATAGCTAACAAGCTACAAAATCACATAGATAATATAGCAAAATATGCAGAAAAATGGCACATAAAAGTAAATCCCATAAAAACGGAAGCAATAATTTTTTGGAAAGGAAATAAGTGGAAAGAAAAGCCTATAGAAATAAAAATTTCAGGACAAAAAAAAATGGACAGATGAAGTTAAGTACCTAGGAGTAACGCTTGATAGGAAACTTAACTTTAATACACATATAAAAAGAAATTGGCGCAAACATATGGGCTTCTGAATCTTTTAAGACCATTATTGAACACAAAGAGTGTATTAAATATGCGCAATAAAAGAAGAATATATCTAACGCTGATCAGGCCATGTCTAATGTATGCTGCCCCAATATGGAACATGACATCGAGGACAAATATTAAAAAACTACAAATTTTACAAAACAAATCACTGAGACTAATACTGAACCTGATACGTGACCCAACTACCGGACACTACTACTCAACAAAGCTCTTACACGAACAAGCAGACATATCGACTGTGATTAACCACATTAAGAAAATGACGGAAAACTTCTACGAAAAATGCAAAGACCATACCAATAATAATATTAGAACCCTTGGACAGTACACGCCTGACATCATATGGTACGGCAAATATCCAATGCCGAACTACATTCTGGACAACACAAATAAGAGTATCTAATAATTTAAAGAATGTAAATTAAATATATATTTAAAGATTGTGAAGAATGTGTTTTTGAAGAATGTTTGAACTTTCTTTTTTTCGATCACAAACCATTATTTTATTTTTAAAACAAAATGTATAATTGAAAGTGGATAGTTTGTAGTATTAAATAAGAGTAAAATACTTTTAGTAGTAAGCTCATAAATCATGGTTATTGTATACTATATTGTAATATATTGTAATAAAACAGAAATAAAAAAAAAAAAAAAAAAAAAAAAAAAAAAAAAAAAAACTCCGAGTCTTACTATGATTTTCGATAACTTAGATCCTTCAGGTGCTGGTTGATCAAAAGTGACAATGCAATAATTATGGCCATAACGTTCTGCATCTTCTAAAGCAAGGATGTCAAACTCAAAGGTGCAATCGGGCCGCATAAACAAGGTTTAACTTCAAGCGGGCCGCATAAGCAAAGTTTAACTTCAAGCGGGCCGCAAAAAAACTATATATACATATATACATATATATATATATATATATATATATATATGTATATGTATATATATGTATACATACACACACACACATATATATATATATATATATATATAT
>NW_020536543.1:36746-61429 GCF_003426905.1 Ctenocephalides felis
TCAATAATTCGTTCAAATATATAGCTTCCCTTGTTGCCTCACTCAAAGCTATATATTCAGCTTCCGTTGTTGATTGAGCTACTATTTTCTGTTTTCGCGCTTCCAAACTGATAGGCGCACCTGCAAATATGAAGCAAAATCCCGAATATGATTTATAGTCAACTATGTTACCTCCCCAATCTGCGTCTGCAACTCCAAATAAATTTTGATTTGTTTTCTTATATTTCAATCCATAATTCAATGTACCTTTCAGGTACCGCATACTCTCTTGCTGCGTTCCAATGTGTTGTATCGTAATTCGTATTAAATTGACTTAAATAATTTACTGCATAGGCAATATCTGGTCTTGTAGTTACTGCCAAATACATTAATGCCCCTATTAAAGATTGATAAGGATACTTTTGCATGATATATTCATTGGGTTCCTTAGGTTTAATCAGTTGGAGTCTAACCTCACATGGTGTTGATACTGTTTTACAATTTTCCATATTAAAACGATTTAGTATATTTTCTGCATAAGAACGTTGTTTTAAATATACAAATCCATTTTCCTGTTTGAATTCAATTCCAAGACATCTATCTACTTTGCCTAAGTCTCTCATCTCAAAACATTCAGATAAAGATATTTTAATTTCATTTAACCAATCTTTATCATTTGAAGCAATTAATAAATCATCAACATAAATAACTATCAATGTATGTTTTCCTGTTTTATTGCACATAAACAAACATGGGTCTTGCGACATTGCTTTGAATCCCATTGTCTGCAAATTTGTTACAAATTTTTTGTGCCATTGAATACCTGATTGACGTAATCCATATAGTGCTTTCTTCAATAAACATACGGGATCTGGGCTTTTCTCAATATTTTTCAGTCCATACCGTATATGGTATACATCCATCTAGTGCACTTGTTGGACATCTGTTTCTAGTGTAATTGGCATTGCAAACAGCCATGTGTTGGGAGGTGAATACGGTGAAGTAAGCCGTCTTTTGATACCATTATTATTTAAAAAATTATTGAATTCATTATTACAATATTCTCTGCCATTATCTGTCTGCAAAGCTTTAATCTTGTGTCCAGTTTTGTTTTCTACATACATTTTATATTGCTTAAATGCACTCAGTACTTCGGATTTACACTTTATGAAATATACTTCACACCAACGTGATGCATCATCAATAAACGTTACAAAATATTTCATACCTGAGAATGAAGGAGCTCTCATTGGCCCACATACATCACTGTGTATAATTTCCAATAAATTCTTCGTACGAATCTCCTTCGATCTTGGAAAGGGTAGTCTCGTTTGTTTTTCACTAACACAGATTTCACAATTTGTTAACCTTTTATTAATATTCACATTTAAACCGTGCACTCTTTTATTTTTAACCATTGCTTTAATGTCATATTCATTCAAGTGCCCTAACTTTTTGTGCCACACATCAATACTCTTCATATTTTCACTCACACTTTTCGCTGAATTCACTTTTTCATTAATATAATATAAATCACCTCGACGACGTGCTTTCAATTCAATCTTGCCTTCTTTAGTTAGAAATGCACTCTTTCGTGTAAAAATCACTTTATATCCATTATCAGTGGCTTTAGATACTGATAATAAATTAATTCGTAAGTCCGGAACATATAACACATTTTCTAATCTCACGTGTTTATCTTTATTTTGTTCAAACGTGGTCTGAATGTTTGCAATTCCTTTAATAACAGTACAGTCGTTATTAGCCAGTTTCAATTCCGCATTTGATCGATTAAGGTTCTCAAAATTATTCTTTTGATGACACATATGGCTTGTACACCCGCTATCTAAGCACCAAATATTGTCTGGTAATGATGATTGTTCATTAAAGCCAAACAACACGCTTTGTTCACTACTATATGTTGTGGACTGCTTACCGGCTGGATACCTCGATCGGCAGTCTCGAGCAAAATGTCCTCCTTTTTCGCATCTATGACACTTTATTTGCCGACGTGATTCAACTTTGGTTACGCAATCACGTGCAAAATGTCCGACTTTCTTGCATTTATGGCATATACTTCTTCTATATGCAGCATTCGATTTATGATCTGATGGCTCCTTATTTATTCTTTCTGAATAAAGTATCCCCTGTGAATGTTTATTTTCCTCATCTAGTTTGTTGCCTTGGATTCTGTCAAACAATCTAACCTTTAAAACTTCCAGTGTTGGCAACTTCTCCTGCGCTTCTATGGATTCTTTAAACATTGCGAATGATTCAGGGAGACTGTGCATTAGTAACGTTACCAGCATTTCGTCTGGGACTACAATGCCGATATCGTTGAGTTTCGCAGCAGTTTCACAAAAATCTGTCACATGTTTTGCCAAATCATCGCCTTCATGCATTTTTAATGTTACACTTTTTTTCATGAGAGTTGTTCGCCTCGTTGCACCCCGACTTTCGAATAGTTCCTGCAATTTGTCCCATATCGCTTTCGCGGAACCGAGACGCGCGCACATTTTTAATTCTTTTCCTCTCATGTGTAGTACCAAATCAGATTGCGCTTTTCCGTCATTTATAACCCATTCCGCATATTTTTCGGCGGTCAATGGTTTCGCTATTTCGCCGCTTACATATCCCCATAAGTCATTCTTCTTCAGAATGGCTGTAAAATGAATTTTCCATTCATCATAGTTCTCCTCGCACAATGGTTCGATTTTGATTGAAGACGTCATCTTTTTTGTAAACAACACTACACTTTAAAATCTATACTTCAAAAACACTCACTGTTTACGACAGGATCCCGTTACTCGTTATCAGTCGATGGATTCTCGAACTCGCTCAGTACGCTGGGCTTCTACCTGGGATTCTTTCTGGGCCCATAACCAATGTTAATGGTAAAATAATATTTATTACTTTGATAATATTTACATAACAGTATTCTATTTATACAATAATACAAGGTATATTATTCCTTTGGGCAGGCAGTCGAAATAGAATGATTTTGTTGAAACTTCTTTCTTTTATACCATGATGGAGATACCCCCTCTTTCACTCCTAGATAGATATCCTCATCAGGTCCGCATTCTATATATATAATTTTGTATTCTAACAGAAAATGTAAAAAATCAAATATTTATATAAAAAATTGTATATTCAGATAAAGATACTGATTTGTTAATTTAGACTGAAACATGATTTATTCATTAATTTAAAAAAAAATTGACATAAACAAAATTAAAATAAACAAAACACCTGCATCATGCGTTGGAATTAATTAACGAAGTGTAATGGCCCGTCTCCACTGCACGAACGCGCACGGCGATCCTGTTTTTGACATGCGTATGGTTTGCTTTTGCTTGCAAAATTTCTGTCTGCGCACTTTGCGAACAGATTCGCTGTACGGATTCGTGCAATGGAGACGGGGCATAAAGAAATTTGTGTAATTAAAATAAAATATTATTATTACATGAGTTGAGATAAATTTTGATTGCCATCGCAAACGTTAATCATACAGAAAATTGTAACCTCTTAAATGGAATTGTACAAGTGACTTTCAGTACAAGTACTGAAGGTATCATTGCAATCTGACAAAAACAAACTAGACAAACTAAATATTATATCATATTATTTTAAATTTCGATCCAAAAGAAAATATTTTGACAGTTATAATTAATTTGAAATGAAATGCAAATGTCAAAAATCAGATCTTTATGTAAAAAATATTTATTTCCACAATATTCCTGTGTTGAATTTGCACTTTTTTATGAATTTAACAATTATATAACATATTCATTGATAACTTAAAATAATTATTAATTTATAAAAAACAAATATTGACGTATTTGACATGACAAAAGTATAATAAACAAAACGCTATGATGCGAGTGAATTAATTTTTGAAGTATGAAATGTCAAATAATTTTGAAAATTATAACAAGTTTTTAACTATTTGTCAGAAAGAATATATTTTATTACAAATTCATACCCATATCAAGCACCAAAGTAATAAATACTATTTATAAAATGACATATTATTATAGACAATATGATTTAATGCATATTTTAATTATATGTTTTATATAAATATCGAATAAATATATTTATGTTTCACTTGATTTCAATGAAAATAATTCAATGCCAAAATAAAAAGTATACATCTAAAATTATAGTCTAAATATTACAATTTTGATAAATAATCATCCATTATTTTACAGTACGAAAATTGATAAAAAATTAATAAAAGTGCCAAAAATCAAACATTTTATAGATTTGGACTCGGATTTCTCAGAACTTTATCCATGTTAGTTTCAGGGATAGTATGAATATCAATTTGCAGTCGAAAATTTATATGATAAGTGATTAAAACATTATAGATCACAATAAAAAAGCGACATATTGAATTTAACATTAATCATAAACAAAATTCTGACAGTTCAAAAAAAAAAAGAATTTTTAACGACTTCAATAAGATACAAATAAATTAATTATTCCAAGTTATATTATAGGCAATATTGGCAATCAAATTATAGATATAAATTATATCAAATTATATTAAATTTCGACCAAAAAGGAAATATTTTGGCATTTAAAATATTTATTGCATATTGGATATATGAAATTGACATTCAATATTTTTAAATTAAATGCAAAAGTAAAAATCTGATATTTAAATAAAAATTATATAATTAGATAATGGTACTGCGATGATTCAGACTAAAATCTAATTTATTCATTGATTAAAAAAATATTTCACCATTTGACATAAATAAAATTAAAATAAACAAAGCACTATGATGCGTTCGAATTAATTATCAAAATGTAAAGAAATTTGTGTAATAAAAAAATAACATTATTATTAATATATCATGTATATTATAAGGACTTCTGCAATGCGGCAAAATATTTTTGATGGCAAAACAGCGTTTGCCGGGTCAGCTAGTATATATATATATATATATATATATATATATATATAGTTTCGACAAACATATTGAAATATTACAGACCTACAAAAAGATAATTATAAAAACTTTTTGAAGTTTTTATTAACAGGCCGATTCAAAATTTTTAACGTCTCAATTTGCTAAATCTAATTTCCGTTTTATTAAGCCGATTATTCACATATATTGGAATTTTTTGCAATTGCCTTGAAGCAATACGCCACTTACACCTACCTTATTTCGATTTCTGTTCAAAAAAGAAAAAAGGGTTGTATGCCCTCCGACCTAATTACCTAATGCGAAACAGGCATATTGAGTTATGATCCGCGAGATGGCATAACATCGGGGACCCAACGTCTGGCGCGCTGTTCAAATTTAATGATCAATTGTGAGGTCCTTGCGAGGCCTCCCGAAGCGAGAGGAATCCATATTTATTACCAATTAATTATTTTAATTTGGACAAGTTTATTGCCCAAGTATATTTTATTTAGAATTTGGATTAAACCTGTTTCTTCATTCTGATATTGGATTTTCAACTCCGATGTACTGATGAAATTATATTTTGAAATGCATTCATATTTGTAAAGAACGGGTACTATCAGGTTCCTTGGACATGATTTTGGTAAATTTGAAAGCAATACTAATCTGGAATTACTTGTTGGATTTAACTCTTTATTACAAAACTTACAACTTGTATTTGCCATCGTTTTCTGTTGTTAGACTTATATTGACAGTTTAAACACTAAAAATAATGCTACGCCCTCAGGGGTGCAAAAAACATGCACACCATGTAAATAATTACACAGAATCGAAATGTTTCTATTTGGAGTTATTTTTAATTCTATTTAAGGCATGTATTATCATTATTTTATTTATTTATAAACTCATTTATTTCTCAGAATTGCATTTCTGAGAAATAAAGATTTAAGTCTTTTTAAGATACAAAATTATTTCAGTGCATGAAATTATGAAAACAAAGTATGTATGTGACCTCATGATGAATGGACGGCGTAGATATTACACTACATGGACTGCTAGTCCTCATATGTTTTCCGTTGTAAAAAGTGCTCAAACATAGACGCGTATGTGACGTCACATGTCTGAGCGATCATTACCGAACAAAATTATCAGCCATCACAATTGCCATTATATTATTAAAATACAATATATGACATATGACATTTAATCAATCGGGAGAGTCCGTGGTGCAAATATATAAACAATATTTATTTTTCAATAAAATTATATCCAAAAATGATAAACTGCGGGATAAAATAGCAAACGAAGTTAATGTAAATAAAAACACAACTCATTCATATATAAAAATAATAAGAATTTATTTCGGGAAATGTATCCAAGGCATAATACACTTAAAATTAAAACGCAATTTGCAAGAGATTCTGATAGCGAAGTGATGATAGTAAAACTATACAAATAAAAATTAGTGCAAATGATTTAGTTTGATTTATTAGTAATAAGAAAAGAATCAAAACTTTCTTTAACTAGTGATATGAAAATATTAGTCGTTCTTTTAATTTCGAAAACATAGAATCAATACTTTTGTAGAAAACATTGTATTTGAAGGTTTTTGTAAATGTGGATCGATAATTAAGGGAGAGCTCGTAGATATCAGAAAATTTGGAATCAAAATGTTTTGTAACCTAGAATTTGGTGATAAAATTCATTGTGGTACTCGACAATTAAAAGGTTCTGAACGTGAACAAATAGGAAACGAACTTTGTATTAACAATAAAAGCTCCAGAATCCTTGAAATTGAGAAGCCTAATAAGATAATACAAAATGATGGTATGAAATTTCCAAACTTGTATTCAAGTCATGTAATGAAACAAGCGAAATACAAGTCCAAAAGGAAATTGCATGCATTCAAAGATCCCATTAGATCCCTAGAATATATGCAACTTAGCAAATATAAAAACTCAATACTCAATATTGGATTAAATCAATTTTTTTGTTCATGGCTTTACGAATTTCCATAAACAATTACATAAAAAATATAACAAAAAAACAACCTTTGTTTAATAATCGATGCAACCGGGGGAGTTGTAGAGAAAATAAACAGTTTCGATGGACAACTGACTAAAAATATTTTTTTTTTATATCAATGTGTAGTTATCACCGATAGTGGAACATTTCCAGTGGCTCAAATGTTATCAGAAGCGCATCATATGGTAGCCATACCGACACGCCTAAAGGAATTTGTGTGATCTGGAGTTTTTATTCCGAAGGAAATTGTCTGTGATCAGTTGCAAGTACTTTTGGCAACTTGCGTGAGGGTATTCACCAATTACAATACATTTGTAGAATATGCCGACACATGTCGATTTGCTACAAATTTACGATTCTTTCAATTATATTGATTACATGCAGAAGCGAAATTGAAGGCTTTAATAAAAATGGTTCCAAAACACATTGTGAAATGGAAAAAAAAGTTATTCAAACTGTGTCGCAGGAAAAACTTGAATTAGATAATAATACAATGATTTCAATACAAAGGGAAGATATGATTGATGAAGGTACTCATTTTTAAAATAACTTATTTTGTATATATGTATATATATATATATATATATATATATATATATATATACAATTACAATAATTATTTATACATTTTAATTTAGATTTCGAAGAAACTGGCAGTGGGTACTGGAAAGCATGGGGTCAAAATATTTCTTCCATTGTATACAGTAAAATAAAAATGTCTTTGGCCTTGGCGTAAATGCACATTATTATCCTCAACTAGGCGACTATTAAAAACATGTTAATATATTGCCACTATGGTCAGGTGTATCAAGAACAAAATTTGGATATAGCAGTATACCATCGCCCAGTGCAGGGGTGGAAGCTGTATTTAATGTATCAAAAAATTATGTTTTTTCTAAATTCCTAGTAAGGGCAGATATTTTTGGGCAAACGCATTTTAATTATATTAATGGCAAAATTAAACTGAATCATATTAATAAACCTACAATAATATCCGAATGTTCTAATGTAGAATGTCTACCTTGAACTCACAAACAATCAAATATATAATGATAATGCAATTACAACGCTATTATAAAAGATAAAAAAGAATATAAATTGAATAAATTTTATATTTATTGCAGCTGTTTTATTTAGAGTCACCGGAAGTTATATTTTATTATATTTGAAATTTCTTTCGATTTAAGCATGCCGGTATTGCCAAAAGCATAGTTAAATAAATATTAAGAGTATTGCTAGAAGTGTGTTTATGCATTGCGTAGAAAAGAATACATAAAAACTATATATCCCTTCACTAAATATAATATTAAATAAACAATAATTTTGATTTTATATTCTCTATTCCATTATATCTCGAATTATATTTGTAAAGTTGTAATAAATATCATGTTATTAAAATGAAAATACATATTGACTGTAAAAGGTTGAAAGAAAGTGAAGATTTGTGTTCGGAATATGTAAGTTTAACTGCAAATATATTCTGATAATACACACACACACACATTATATATATATATATATATATATATATATATATATATATATATATATATATATATGGCAGTTTTATTGAAGGAAAATGTTTTTATTCAGAGAACATACGTTTCGGGTCTTGATTTGACCCATCTTCAGTGCTATAATTAAATATTTCAGGGTTACAATTGAAAACAATATAAAAAATACATAATTACAGACAAAAATAAATAAAAACATGTAAAAAACATAAATCTAACCAATTTAATAAATTAGTTTTAAAACAAATATATATTGTGAAAGATTCTCTTCATCACATATTTTTTCATTTTTACATTGTCTACCATGGTTTTATTATGTTTCTACATTTTCATTTTTATCCACATATTATGTTTAACGGTTGATTATGGATTGTTTCCACATGCCATATTTTTTCTATGTTCCTACTGCGCATGCTCGCTGAGAAAATCTTCGTAATATGAAACCACTAAAATTCTCTCTATCCCGTTCTCTCATCCAATGACGATACAGTTTCCACTATTTTCCGCAAATACGTACGCACACATTTTACTCTCGTACACACACGTAGTACATGCTCCAAGCTGACAACATGTTCGTTTGGAATAAGCTTTTTTATAATAAAATATATTATTTATGGTGAGTTTCTTTACATTTGTTTATTTTATGGTTGTTTTTCATATATACTTTTCATATATTCTTTCACAATATATATTTGTTTTAAAACTAATTTATTAAATTGGTTAGATTTATGTTTTTTACACGTTTTTATTTATTTTTGTATGTAATTATGTATTTTTTATATTGTTTTCAATTGTAACCCTGAAATATTTAATTATAGCACTGAAGATGGGTCAAATCAAGACCCGAAACGTATGTTCTCTGAATAAAAACATTTTCCTTCAATAAAACTGTTTTTAATTACTGGATGGATGCCCAAGAAATAATTTTACCATATATTTCACCATCTGAAGAAAACCTCTCGCTTTATATAATCCAAGGGCTGAAAAATTGGACAATTTCAACATAAGATATTCAAGATTTTTTGTCATTCTCAAGACATTGCTTTTCAAGACTTTCTTGTTAGGACACTCAGAACCAATACTACACTGAAGTTACAAATCCAAGATTTTGATCTTTTTCAAGAACTTTTACAAGTGTTTTCTAATATTTAACAACATGAATTTTCAAAATAATTATAATTTCACTACTTTACATGTAAATAATGCTCTCCATACAAATAAGGTAAGACATAATATTCGTTCCTCTTATCAATATCCAACTTACACACAGAATTATAATAATTTCAATAATTCGTCAATTTACCGTTACAACAATTATTTTCATAATAATTTTACACAATACATTCCTTACTCTTTCTCATCTTTCTTCGAGTACATTTTCCATTGCTATGGACCTACCAAACTCATATTATTTAAAACTATTTCAAATCTTTTCTCAGAACTGGCTATTGTCACCAACAAAAGAACTTTCTTACTTCGTTGTCGTAAAGAAAGACTTCTACCAAAATCCTTTGATTTCAAACTAACGAACTTTAATCATCTTAATTCCAATTATTTTAAAAATAAAAAGCTTACCTTTTCTTTTATGTTGCTGAATCTAGAAATCAAACATTGCATTACCTCTATTGATAACATAAATAAATCTTTAAACTATAACATCCAACCTTATTTTCCACTATAAATAATCACATTGACATTAATAATTTTTTAGATTTCGAAAACTCTAGATTCAATAATTCTTTTAATATGTCAAAAAAAAAATCCTACATAAAAAAATTCAATACTCTTTATTCGAAAAAGGCAAACGAATCCAAATTAAATATAAACCGTGATATCATCAATAAATGGGTGAAAAACATTTCTGATTTAGACATCCCACCCAATGTTTTAAACATTTTAGCACTAGGTCCTAAATTTTCCATTCCACAACAGAAAAAATCTTTTAATTTTGTTAAAACACTTAGCTCTATAGAATATAGTTTACGTAATTTAAAAGATATCAATGAAAAAAACCACATTAAATCTATTTTTTGCAACCAATTTAATTTGTTTTTCAGATTTGATATTCATCAACATAAACAATTACTCAAAGACATCCACTACAATTAAAAACCTACAATCCCATTTCCCCAAAACTTTATTGTCTTCCCAAAATCCACAAAGATGATTTTCCTCTTCGACCAATAGTTGCGGACTTAAATTCCCCTCTTTGCAAATTATCCAAATTTATTAGTTCAATTTTATCCAATATCACTCATAATTCTTCCCATTTTATCACAAATTCTTTCTAACTCATTCCTAAACTTAACTCCCTCAATGTACCATCTGATTTTTCCTTTGTAAGTTTAGATGTTGTTTCCCTCTTCACTAACATTTCACCTGACCTTATTCTCTCTGCCATAGACTATAAATTGGTTGATATCAGCAAACACACAGATTTCAATTTTTCTTGGTTCCTAAAATGTATTAAATTCATTATTTCCAATACTTATTTTTTGTTCAACGACTCCTTCTTTAAACAAAAATTTGGCACTCCAATGGGTTCCAGTTTGAGTGCCCCACTTGCTGAACTTTGTATGCAGTTCCTAGAGAACTCTACTCTTAATATTTTATCTTATGTACCTCTTTTTTACAAACGTTTCTTTTAATAATTTCAACACACACCTTTGTTTAACTGTAGAGACTCAACATAACAACTCCATTAATTTTTTAGATATTACCATTTTTATAAATAACGGCTCCATCACTACATGTTGGTATCAAAAATACACTTTGTCTGGACGTTATTTAAACTACTATTCCTATCTCCCCAAATCGACTAAGATTGCATCTATCATCAACTTATTAGATCATGCCATCCTTCTTTCTCATCCATCACATTGGGAAAAAAATATTAATTTAATATATTCTACCCTTCAAAATAATTCCTATCCACTACAACTTTTACGCTCAGTAATAAATAATAGATTACCTTTTCCTCGTAATAAATTCCGTACATCTTCCTTATTTACTTTCCAATCGCAACAAAATAGTATTATTTCACAAACCCTTAACCCTATTCCTGAAAATTCTCTATCTCTCAATTCCTTCACCTCATTACCGTACATTGACTGCCTTTTCCACTCATGGAAAAAACTTTTTTCATCCGTTGGTCTGAAGCTAGTGTGTTCGACTGGACACACTCTCACAGACTTATACACTAATTTAAAAACACCTACCCCTATTTCCCGCACGTCAAACGTTGTATATGCCATTGATTGTAATGATTGTTCAAGTTAGCTCCCTTTGCAGAAACTTCACAATTTCTCTCAAAACGAGTGCGCCAGCACGAACTCAATAGTTTAAACAGGAAACAAAATAAAACCATGATCACCGAACATGTCTCCAACTTTAAACATTCTTTTAATTTCACAAATCCAAGAGTTATCCGTCGAGAAGCCAACACTTTACGCAGAAAGTTCGCTGAGAGTATTTTCATACAAATATTACCTGCTATTAACAAACGATTTGATTCGGCTTCGCTTTGCAATATCTACCGCGATGCTTCGAATAAATTTTTCAATATGCGCAATACATCCTAACACTCTTTTATGTATATATATATATATATATATATATGTATGTTTGTGTATATATGTATATGTATATGTTATATATATATATATATATATATATATATATATATTATTTATGTATATGTGTGTACAGTAGCGGCGCGAGGCGCCGGCGGTGTCGGCGGCCGCCGACGGCCTCGCGCCTCAGGGGGCCTCTCGCAAGGGCCTCGCAAAATTTTTAATTTTTTCATAATTAATTTTTCGATATTATTCAGTTTTTTTCCGTATTTCTGCGCGAGCAAAGAAAGTGATTAGTGCCTTACTGGCAAAATCAATATTGCCTGTCAACACCATTGATTATTAAATCTAAACAACAGCACGCGAGACGATGGGTTCTCGATTTGTTTACATTTTCGTATTTCTTAGGAGAGCATAATGTAAACAATCTTTCCTTCAATTTAATCAACACTTTCATATTATATCGTATAGACAAAATTTCTTTTTATTGCGTTGGGTAAAGTCATCAAGTTATTATCTTGAAGTTTTAGTGAAAAAAGTGTTTTAAATTGTGATTTGGATCATATTTTGAAGTTTATAAGGTAAGTCATTTACAACTTCTATAATTACTTTAAACATAATGATTTTATCGTCATCAATATGTATAAATACTTATATTATTTCGCTAATATTATGTATTTTTCAACATAAATCGAAATAAACTCGGTGTAAGTGGCAATTGCAAAAGCATCCCAACATATGTAAATAATCGGCTTAATAAAAAGGAAATCAGATTTAGCAAAGTGAGACGTTGATATTTCGAAATTCTGAATCGATCGAAAAACTTTAAGCAGTTTTTACAATTAACTTTTTTAGGTCTATAATATGTCAATATGTTTGTTAAAACTATATCATTATACAAGGTTTTATCAAAATTTTCAATATATTTATTCACCACTTAATTGCGATCAAAAGACTAAGAGTTTTCATATTGAGTTCACAAACGATTCATAAATTTTGGAAATCGTGGAGCCGTTGCTTGGAAAACGTTAGCTAAAAGTTTAATTTTTGTATCACGTACAAACACGTTGGATTCTGAATCGTTTGAAATTGGAAGAAGTATGAATGTTTGTGTGAGCATGTGAGCAAAACTTTACCTTTTGTCGGTGTTATCACAATTTGATGAAATTTTATAAGAACTTGCGTTGATTAATTTTGCAAGACAATTGGCTGAGCCCTTTCTCAAGTTATCAAAAAAATTCAAAATTTTTTGTGCACGTTTTGTATAAAAATCCTGAAGATATCAGCCGGGACATTTTTTCGTAATCAATTATGAATTTTTTTTTGAAGAAACTTTTATACATGGGCCTACGACAAGTGATTTATTTATAAAAATATATTGAAATTTAGAATAATTTAGCTTTCAGATCATGTCTATATATATATATATATATATATATATATATATATATATATACTAGCTGACCCGACAGACGTTGTTCTGTACCCACGTCTACAATTTTACAATATATTATACTAATATTTACTGCTTAGTTAAAAATAATAATTACTGTTTTTTGAATTACTATTTACACCAATATATGAGTGATGTTGAATGTAGAACTGTTTCAAATAAAATGATTCTTCTCAATTCCCACAGTTAACACTTTAATTATTCATTTAACAAATATTAAAATATGTTCAATAAAATTGTATATTAAAAATTATACACTGCGATTTATAGAATATATATGCGGCATAATACTATATAGCATATTTTTGTTGATCGTAAGTTGAATAGAGCACATGTGAACAGGATTTGACAAACTAATTCACTTCAAATATAAACTTAAGCAATAATGTATATTGATTTATTAGTGAAAAAAATGTAATTTAGATATTAAAATTACTAAAAGCCAGTTAAAATATGGTACAAAATTATAAAAATTATAGGCAACATTATTGAAGCAATTATTTTGGGTAGAAAAATGAAAGGTGATATTGCACCTTTGCCGCGAATGCTATATAGTAATTCTTTCTGAATTTGTTGTACTTTTTAAAAGATTTCAATTTTCAACACGTGTATTTTATGCTATGACCATAAATCACAATCACAATCACAAATCACAATCATCCTTAAATGCAATAAAATAAATTGAGCTATTGGAAATTTTGTTCTATAAATCGCAGTGTATAATTTTTAATATACAATTTTATTGAACATTTTTTAATATTTGTGCTCTGTGAATTTCTTTACTGTGCTCCAATTTACTTGATATTTTGGAAATAGGCTACTCTTTATCTTAAGTTCAGAAGTGAAAACAATTTGCACTTCGTCACCATCCACCGCATTAATTGGATTATTACTCTTTTAATTCTGATTTTATCATAACTTGTAATACACTATTTTAAAGGTGATTAAATGAGCTACAACTTTCTTTATCATAAATTTTACCGTAACTTCTCTTATTGTGAAACGGCGAAGGGTTAAAGGGCTCGAAAGACCTCTGGTTGGATAGCCGCGCACTCCTTAATTAATACCTCTATCAATATTTGTGTAATGGAAAAATAATAAACAACAATAATTAGTCAGAAAAATACCTCGAATTTTCATATATATATACTTTTATACGTATTCTTTCAGAGATATTATAATGAGAAATTGGATGTTTTTTTTTTAATGTTTTTTTTTATGAAATCATGAGTTTTTTGAAAATCGTTTGTACTAAAGTTGTGGTATTTTCTAGAATCCATCAAGATCTCTTAAACCAAGTTAATTCTAGATGGAATACGATTATTTTTAAATTTGGTGGAAATGGCACTGAAAAACTATTTGATTTAAATGAAAAAAACATTATATGCGTCTTTTATTTGCATGATAGTTTACTCATTTTACACGCAAAAGTACTCATTTTAAAGCTTATTTTAAGCACTATAAAAACCAATTTTCATATCTAGCCTAATAATGTTCCTAAAACACTATAAAATAGCGATTTATTAAGATTTTAATTGATATAATTTTGTTCATTACATGATTTTCGTTAAAATGTATATTTTTGAAGATATTAACAAAAAATGATGAAAAACGCAAAAAAGAAACAAATTTTCAGTAGCCAGTAACTTGAAATGTATTTGCTTTTTTGAAAAACATTATTAAACATTTTTCTCTTATAATTAGTTACTTGTACACTTGTACACTTTTCATGAAATCATGAGTTTTTTGAAAATCGTTTGTACTAAAGTTGTGGTATTTTCTAGAATCCATCAAGATCTCTTAAACCAAGTTAATTCTAGATGGAATACGATTATTTTTAAATTTGGTGGAAATGGCACTGAAAAACTATTTGATTTAAATGAAAAAAACATTATATGCGTCTTTTATTTGCATGATAGTTTACTCATTTTACACGCAAAAGTACTCATTTTAAAGCTTATTTTAAGCACTATAAAAACCAATTTTCATATCTAGCCTAATAATGTTCCTAAAACACTATAAAATAGCGATTTATTAAGATTTTAATTGATATAATTTTGTTCATTACATGATTTTCGTTAAAATGTATATTTTTGAAGATATTAGCAAAAAATGATGAAAAACGCAAAAAAGAAACAAATTTTCAGTAACTTGAAAAGTATTTGCTTTTTTGAAAAACATTATTAAACATTTTTCTCTTATAATTAGTTCTTTTATCGATACCCACGTTATTTTGAAAAAAGTAAAATTACACCACTGAAAAGAAATGTCATCCACCCGAGAAGTCCTAAAGGAGTCTAAATTGTTTTCACTTCTGAAGAGTAAGATGAACCTAGTTCCAAAATTCCAAACGAAATGGAAAACAGTAAAAAAGTTCAGACCGAAAGCGCTTCATTGAGTAAATATTCCGTACCCAATGACAAATGTTTGACACAATGAAACTTCTAAACATTTTTTTTGTATTGTGACTTAGTATAGTAAGGCAAAACGACTGCAAATTGAATATTTTTGAGCGCAATCACTTATGGCTCGTCTCCTATGCACGAATTCGTACCGCGAATCTGTTCGCAAAGTGCGTTGAGAACACGATTCGCCGTGCGCGTCAGTCGCATGCGCAGACTGTCAGAGGCATGTTATATTATTTCCATCTTATATTAATTTAATTTTTGGCACATCTCAGCTACTTTTCGGCATTAATAATGTAGACATTACATTTTCCTTAATCATAATCATGAATTTATTATATTTTAATATTGCCTTAGCCCAGTGGCGTACCTAGGGGGGGGGGGGCGGTGGGGTCGGTCCGCCCCGGGCGGCACTTATTTTGGGGCGGCATTTTTTAGTTTATTTATACATAGTTGTAAAAAGCAACTTATTCATTTTATATTTATTAACTTCCCTAGGGTAAGTTATAGTAATGGACCGACAATCAAAAATGAAATTTTTTACATTTCTTCACGTTTTGAAGGTTTCTGAACATTTTGGCATACCTCAGAAAAAATGGAAGTGTGTGTGTTTTGTGTCCGCATTTTTTCGTTCACGTTTTCGGGCGCCCCGATCAACCGATTTGATGGTACAGAAAATAGAAATCGAGTTTTTGAGAGAATGCAACATTCGATTTGATTGATGCAAAAAACTTCAATTTGTAATGATGAAGAGAAGTGGTGATTAGTTTTTGGCAAAGGCAGAGACACCAAGCAAAATGTGCAAAAAATATCTGTTTTTGAGAGAACTAAGCATCCGATTTGAATGATTCAAAAAACTTTCTACGTGGATTTTATTTTTAATTCTACCTAAAGTTCAAATGCTCACTTATATACTTGAAATAAATAATTTTAACTTTGTAATTCAGTTTATATATTTCTTATAAATATTAGACAATGCCCTTTATTTCAAATATGATTGAGTTTTGTTTATTTACTTTTCTATAAACATATATAAGTTACAGTATTTATAATTATATATTTGAAAACATTTAATTTTTCTCGAATTTGCCTTAACTTACAATTCCATACACCACTAGTTAACATCCCCAAGGAGAAGTTTATGTTTTCATAAAAAAATCCGAATCGCTAATTTTATGTTTTCTCGACGTTTCAAGCCATTCTGAATCGAATGAGCCCAAATTTGGAAAAAGTATGTGTGTGTATGTGAACAGATTTTTGGTCGTAAATCGTTGTTTTTTCAAAAACGGCTAGACCGATTTCAAAAATTTAAAAGCCACTCGATGTATCTCGATGAGGACTATTATTTGAGCCGCCCAGTGCACACATCAATTAACTCCATAAAACAAAAAGTTGAGAAACGCGATGATTTAATGTATATTGTTTTTTAAAATTTCCCTGATAATATGAATTCAAATATAAATGTAGAAGCGTCGATGCACGGCCAGAACAGATACAGCGTTACTGAAACGATTTACATGTTAATTTGCGGCGTCCCAAAACATAATTAAGTTTATACCACCGTGATACAATGCCGACTGTTCAGACAGTCGGGCGTGGGACACCGGTGGTACACGCCGACGTGAACTTGTTAATAATCATTGAAATATGATCTACTTATTGCCATTTTTAATCTTAATAATAATATTTTTATTGCAGAAGATCCTTCAAGTTTCAAAAACTACACAAGTACGAAAGAACCTGTCTGGAAAGAATTGTTGTCACTTGTGACACATTTCATTCAAAAGCAAAACACCGTCATGCGGGAGGATATACTGCCGAAAACAGATGCTTTCTGTGACCATTCGGCATCTAGCTATCACTTCTCCAACATCAGTGGAACAACGGGAAATGATTGCTCAATAATTTGAAATGTCACGGAATTTTTCACATTGTTTAGGTGCATTGGATTATATAAATTTTCGCAATCACAAAAAGAAGGGTCGAAATTCAAGAATTGTAAAGCGACTGACAGTATTGTACTTTCAGCTCTTGCTAACTATAAATTTTTGTTTGTTGACATTGGTCGGAACGGCCGCACCCACGACTCAATAGTGTTTCGGACCAGTTTACTGGGAAGGAAGTTTTTTTTTTTGAACAGCAATCAGAACGTAATAGTCCTATAAGCTGTTGTGCTGATGGAAATGAAGATGGATAACGAAGATTTGAAATTACCTGCTCCAACAGAGTTGCCAAATTATGACTATAAACTGCCATTTGGTTTTGTTGGGGATCATGTTATTGTCGGAATGGCCTTCTGCCTGAAGGAAAATTTATTGATGCCATATCTATTATTATCTATTATAGGTTAAGGCGCGCTAGAAGGGTATTGGAAAATGCTTTTGGCATATTAGCAAACATATGGCGTACCTCTAAAAACTTGAAAAATATTTTAGAGATCTCATACCTGCCTGATAAAAATTTGCTTGAGCTTTTCTCACAGAAATATATAATATTAATGTATAATAATGCAAGTACATGGTTTCATAGATCAGTTATAAAAGCGTTCTGTTATTTCACGTGCACATATAAAATATTACTACTTTTTCTCATATTTTATATTTTGAAATTTTTTTTCTGATTCTTATAATGTCGCAAAATTTTGTCAATAGTTTAAATATCAATGATCATATCTTGAAGTGGGCATCAAAATACCCTGAGGTTAAATGTGATAAGTAAATTATTAGTGATATTACGAATGTTTGGTCATTCCACGTTTTCCAAAAAGGTGCAGACTTTACTTGGTAATCTCGAGAGAATTTAACGAAATGTTGAGTTTCAGGAATACTGAAGGACATTACACTTATTTAGGTATTGAAAATGGTCTGGAAAATATTATAAATACTAATTATAAAGAAATACAAACTAAAATACTAGTGCATATATAGACGGAATGCAAATATATTCAATAATTCGAACACTACAGTGTGGTCTGTATTAGTAAAAGTGACACATGTACATTTAATATTCATCGCTGAATTTTTTTGCATCGACTCAAAACCAGGTGATGTTAACTTATTTTTGAATAATTTTGTCAATGATTCAAACAATTTAGGTAATAATGGAGTGATACTTAAATACCATAAATTTGATTATAAGTTATCAGTAATAATTGCTGATTCTCAAGCAAGAACATTTATAAAATGCACAAAATCACCTGGAGGTTTCTACGCGTGTGAATGATGTATGACAAAAGGAGTTACTGTACTGTTGGTTTTGGTAACAAGATACGCGTATATCCAGAAATAGATGCTCAAAAGAGGAATATTAATTCTTTTATAAACAAAGAGCAAAAACGACACTACATGGGAGAATTAGATTCCCCGCATATCAAAGTAATAAATTTCGATCCGGTGAAAGAAGAAGTCATAGATTCTATGCACTTGTTTTTTCTTGGTGCCGCAAAATTTTCGTTGCAAAAATGGGTAACAAAATCTAGTATTTTTTGGTTAAAAAAATATAAAATTAATTTAAAGTTTCAAAGAAGTCAATACCTGCTGAATTTAATGGAACATGTATATATATATAATTGGAAAGCAACACAATATCGTTTATTTTTTATGCATTGTAGCCCATTAGTTTTACAAAATGTATTGGAAGAACAAAATTATGAACATTATTTGTTACTTTTTGTAGCATGTAAAATTTTGCACGATAAAAACTTAATAAAATCCCAAATTGACACAATTAAGCGCTTAGTTAATAGCCCCCAGAAACCTCTGCCGCAAATAGTGAACAGATTATCCGAAATCGACAAAAAAATTTTTTTTTTTTCAGTAAAGACACAGAACATATTTCTTTAGGGGGCGTCCATTAATCACGTGAGGTTTTTAGGGGGAGGGGGGGTTTGACAAAAAATCACGAAATATCACAAGGGCGAGGGAGAGGTATAGCAAGATATCACGTGTATATATTTTTTTAAACTATTTTTTATAAAAAAGTTCAAACATTTTCAAAAAAACTCAAAAATTTTACAGTTTTGTCACGTAACTAAAAATACACGTGATGTTTGGTGGGGGAGGGGAGGTAATTTTGAATATCACCAAATATCACCAAAGGGGAGGGGGGGTCTAAAAATCCTCAAAAACTCGCTCACGTGATTAATGGACGCCCCCTTACTAGAAGAAAAAACGCACTAGGATTAGATAATATGAATGAAACAGACGTTCAAAAGTTCTTTCATAAATCTTATATATTTTCGAATAATTTTCCAAATAATATCTTATTAGACCATGATGAAGTAGCACAAATAAAAAAATTAAAAAGGAGTGATTGTAAAGAAAAAAATATGAATGATCTCATTGTATGCATAAATAAAATGACGCCTCGAAAACCTTATTTCACATTTCCGACATATGGATCGGACGTAGGAAGATATGTTGGAACTCAATTTGCAGAAGAAGTGCAGATACAAACCAGAACATAGTCATATCTTTCTTACATTATAATCCAGTCAATTTAAAGCTAAAAAGCCGTCAGTTAGTAATAATTCGCATAGAACTGAAATTTGGTACAGGTGTTAAATAGGCCATTAAAAATAAAATGTCAAAAGTCCCCATCGATCCGACATCTGCGATTTTTTTATTTAAGGTCAAAGGTGCAAAATTCTAGTTTTCCCAATTTTTCGCGAAAACTATAGAAAATATCGAAAAATTATGTTCGACAGGTTTGTTTATTATAAAATTCTCTACCAAACTGTTACACTTTGTCGTTAGAATCACCGTTCCTGAGATATTGCCATTTGAAAAGTTGGAAAATTCATATTCTCCATAATATGCAGCCATTATGCGTCGTCGAACGTGATTAAATGAAAAATAAAAATCCACTGGTTTGAATTTAGATTATACCAATTTAATACTTCTTTTGAAGTAATAATTTATTGTGTTGGTTTTTAATTGTCCTCCTACGAGTAAATGTACGGGTAAAAAACTATGAAAGTTAAAAACAAAATAGATGGATTCTTGCCTCATTATAGATAAAACACTCGGGAGACAATTAAATATTGATTGATTCTTATTAAAAATAACATTAACATATAACAATAACATTTCTCTTGGCGTATATTCAGTAAGGCGTTTAATTTATTATATATACAATTATAAATTCATCTGTACTTATCATATCTAAACCAAACATATCTTAACGGGCCATCTTAAGCCTTTTATCGCATAAAACATAAACATTAACTGACGTGGTTATGAAAATTCTATTAGTTTTGAATATTTTTAGCAGTGACTAGACGTGAATTTTTAATTTTAATCTAAATATAAATAAATTTATCAGAAATGTCAGAAGTTTGCTTTAATAATCAATCGTAATAAACGATTGAATGAATATGAAGTTGTAGTGGTTGAACGAGGAATGAAAACTTTGATTGATGCAAGTGTTGAAAGAAATGACATTTTTTTGAAGACGAGACAGAACAACATAGTATATCCACAGTAAGTCCACCTCATACTAGAGCACGAGTAAGTGAACCAGAATTCTGTTTCAAAAAATATTGCTTATTTTGGGGTAATATAGCAAATGAGCAAGCTGAAATAAAGAAAGCGCAGAATGTTCGTCGAAAAATATATAATGTAAGTACTTTAGAATTTAAAGACTCTATCTTAGAGATAGCTAGAAATCGTTCTGATAACGTAGCAAAAGCTGTTATTACCCGCATAAGGTATGAATATGACGAAGTTGCTGCTGGGGCTAAATACCATGATAATTGTTACAATTCTTTTCTGAGGCCCACTATGGGGCATAAAGTCGGACGTCCCGAAGATGAAACAGTTAATTTGGCGATGGAAAATATATTTACATACATTGAAAATAATGATGATTGTCAATTTTCACTGCAAGAATTAAAAGACATTGGCAATAATCCAAATATAGATAATAAAACAATTAAGAGAAAGTTAAAGTTAAAGTATGATACTAAAATTATTATAAGTGAAAAAGTAGGAAGACCAACATTAATCTGTTTTATTGGCAGTCAACATGATATTCTTAACATTGCTCGGTATGATAATAAAGAAAAAAATGCGACCGCAGGACGATTGAGAATACTGAAAGCTGCTGCATTAATTCTTCGAGAGGATATTCGATCTGTAGTTTTTGACAATAATACTTATCCTCCTCCCAGTCAAATGTTTGAAAATATTAACAGCGATATTCCAGAATCGTTGACTTATTTGTTGGAGCAAATAATTTTGAAAAAACTACAATATAAAGTAGATCATTTAAAATTAATATGTTCATCAATCAGCCACTGTATTATGGCTGCTGTTAGGCCTAGGTCCTTTAAATCAAGATTGCAGTTAGGTCTTATGAAAACGTCTTATAAAAATTTTCTTGGCTTTTGGTATGTGTGCATCATATAACGATACAATGATGTATGAGGCAGCGGCAGTTCTTCATCGGCCGCCTCATATTTTGCCACCAGAGTCTGGTACATTTATTCAATATGTTGCAGACAATGCAAATATAAATGTACACACTTTAGATGGCCATAACACGCTTCATATTATGGGTATCATTAAAATTATTACTCCAAAAAGTTCAGTTACTGCAGAAGAGCCTATACTACGAAGAACAAAATATCTGTACAAAATTTGGAATTCGAAAATGATATAATAACTTTACTTAAAAAAGTTAATATGTTATGGATATATGGAAAATGGAAAAAAATAATGTTGCCTGGTTGGAATGGTTACATTGAACAGTTAACAAGTAACATTATGAACTTTTCGGAATCTCGAATTGTATATTTACCTTTCATTCATCAACCAGCGAGTAACTACGATACTATATATATACAACTTTACTGTATGCTTTAGAACATGGGTGTCAAACTCGCGGCCCGCGGGCCGCATGCGGCCCGCAGCAGGTATTTTTGCGGCCCGGCTGCCCACATATATTGACAAATGATAATATGCAATAAATAACAATTCGATGAGGAAAAAAATAAAATATTTAACTACTAAAAACTGCCTTTAGAAACTACTTTTAGCATATATATATGACCGTGACAGTGTGCAGTGAACGACTTGTAACGGATAACTCATAATGCTAATTTAGGTTTCCATATTTTATATTTTAAATTATAACACACTGATGATGAGACAAAACCTAGTCTCGAAACGTTTGTGAAATTATTATTATAAATAAGTGCAAAAAAGAGTGTGCTTGTTCTATTTCTAAATTAATAATATATATAATATATATATATATATATATATATATATATATTTTGTAGAGTTTCGAACAAGAATCCAAAAATAATACAAAATAAAAAAACAAGAAAAGACAACAAAATTTTAAAAAAAGACAACACTTTTAGTAATCTTGATTTACAAAAGTTAACTATTCGGCGGAAAAACAACTCACAAATTCATTTTTTGTCAAAAATTCTTGTTTAGTGAAAAAGTGCTAACGTATATTCAAACATACAGGTAATTAATTCAATTTTATCATTAATCCTTTCTTAAAAAAATTTTTCCATAACTTTCAAAAAATTTCTATCATTTTTAATATCCTGTTCTGATAATCCACTCATTTATTTTTATCATTTTCATTTTGATCATATTATCATATTTCTGTACATTATTATTTGTTACAATTAATTTATTATTTAAGAAAAATCTATTTTCTATTCCTAAACATATTGTTTGCTTAAATCTCATCAAGATCATGTTTCTTGACAGATGTCCTGAAGATGGAACGTACCTAGTTCCGAAACGTTGACAGTAAACAAATATTTAAATAAAGAAATTGTTTATTAAAAACTTTTCTTGTTTTTTATTTTTTGTATTATTTTGGATTCTTGTTCGAAACTCTACAAAATATACACAAATCCAAGACTCTACCATTCAATATATATATATTATATATATTATATAATATATATATATATATATATATACAGGGCCGGTCCTACCTTGAATGCAATGCATGCAAAAAATGCGGGCCAAAACGAGATTTGAATATGAAATTTACATATAGTTTTTCAACATCATTCAAAAAAATATACTACTTTCCTTGAATCTTTTACTAATCTATGGACAGTATTTTTAAAATACGTTAAAAATTTCACTTTAAAACAATAAACGGGAAGAAGATGAATACATAATCTTCGTCCCTTACGATATCAATTAGGAGAAGTTTACGATGCAATTTTAGATATTTTAAATAATGAAAAATTAAATTAAAATAATCCAACATAAAGTAGGTACCAATGCTACGTTTAATAATGAAATGATAGAATTTTTTTAATCTCTGCTTTGCTCAATAGAATAAATTGCATAAAATCCTCAAAATAAATAAATAAAATATTTCAAAACCCCAATATTAATATTACGCATGCGTTAGAAATAATTGAAAATTTAAGAATATATTTGCAAGCAATAAATAACACATTGAAATTTTTGGATGTGTTGGAAATATTAAAAATAAAAATTTAAGAATAGTTCGGTAGTGCGACAACAATAGAAGACACAAAAGCTTCATTATGAGCACCCGCGAATTGCGTCGATCTTCTGAATAATTTTAAAATCAATGTATTTTTTGCGCTTTTAGTTTACATATATCTATTTTTTGTGTACTAAACACAGAATTATTAAAGAGTATTTTTAGAAAATAATGCAAATTTTTGTATATATTTAATGGTGAACTGTTAAAAGAGTAAAAATAATGGGGGGGGCGCTATAAAAATAATGCATGCGGGCGTTGAGGACCGGCCCTGTATATTTATATATATATATATATATATATATATATATATATATATATAT
>NW_020536544.1:0-17775 GCF_003426905.1 Ctenocephalides felis
CTTATTTCATAAGTGTAAGATTACATTTTCCATGCGCTTCAATATCGTGATTCGAAAATCATCACCTTACTTGAGATGTAGACTGGATTATATGAAAATATATTGTGAAATTTATAAAAATATTCTTTGATATTTACGCTTTGTGTATGAGCAAATCGTCTTTCAAAGTATTCCATATATAGACAATTTGCATATGTTTTATGAAAGCAAAAGGTACTCTGCACTCATTTATAAAGTGTAAAGAAAATTCAAATTTGATCAAATATAGCCTGTATAAATCTATTATGTTCTGTAACACATTCGCGCGTAGATAATTTAAATAGATTAGATAATTATTGTGATTAGATAAAAACTATGTACCTCTTTTATTTTAAAGTATACTGTTACTATAGCTAATACCATAGTAATTATAAATATAAAAGTTCTCACAACACAAATTAAATTTTTGAATAAATACAAGATCTCTTATTACTCGTCTCTTTGACGAGCGTGTGCTCCGCTCGACTCTATATTATTTTTCATAGAATTTTCAAGTATTATAATAATATGTACGGAAATACAACGCTTTCTTATTATAAATTTAAGATATTTCATGCATTCAATTTGTGTTGTCCCTGTGCAGAGTATGTAATGACAAAGCCCTAAATGTGAAAATATGTTTAACAAACTTCACAGTAAATACGCGTTTAGTTATAATTCGATTATATTTTGCAATATAAATAACTTAAATTATAATGAATTTTTATCAAATTGTCTTGATTTATACTTAAAAATAGGCGTGCAATGCCTATTTTTGATAAAAATATTTAAAACATAATAACATTTTCTGAGATATTTTGGAAGTTGTTAATTTTGATGAAACGGTTTATAGATATCAAAACTAATTAAAACCTAAAATAAATTCTAACTCTTTTAGTCTTTAAAGCATTATCTTGATCTTGCATATGTATATTTACACCCTCATACATACATTTTTCAAATTATTGTCACAAACGCTTAAGAATTACCAGAAACGTTGATAAAAATAGCATCGGATTTTCAGACCAAATCATACACCATTTACCACTTCTTAGGTAAATAAATAATTATATTTTGTAAAATGAAAATAAGCCAAAAATTACATAATAGTAATTTTTCACGTTGTATTATAAGTTTTAGTGTTCTGCAAAAACTTTAGTTGAAGAATTCCTTCAGTGGTTACATTTTTTTAGCGAAAGATTAAATAAAACAGGTAATTATAGAAGAAATAAAAAATGTTTGTTTGAGAAAACACAATATAACAATTCAATTCACATTTAATAATAAAAAAAGTTGCAATATTCTACTATCTTTTTTGAACCCATATTGTGTTCATTTTATTAATTTAAAATTTAAAGTGTTTAATAAATCTGACTTAATTCATAGTATTTATATGAATATAGTAAACAATCATAATAGACAAATGATTCACATAATAGTTGGTATATTTCAATAATACAGTCACATTTGATTTTGAATATTAATTAAAACTTTTTTCTATTACTATTTTGTGGGCATACTATTGAAAGTTCAAGCAGGTATAAAGAATTAAAGATACAATATGTTAATAATTAAATTCTTTAAACTTCGTATGATTTATATCCAGCTTCATCTTATATTTCGGATATCGATTGAGCATATTTTGATTTGGCGTAGGAACTTAATTTAGTTACACAACTGCGACATCGGAGACGGGTTTTAGCTGTGAAAATAGAATAAATATGTTAATAACAAGAGCTGAACAAAATTTTGCTTCTAAGTTTCTGGTTCAATAATTAGATTACTAAAATGGAAACATGCAAAGCAGTTCCTCAAGTGTAATCTATCAACTAATATTCATTAATCGCAATAATTATGTTTATATATGTAATGTTTCTCTCAAAAATTTTAAATTTCCAAAGCATTACAAATTAAATTTATTTGAGATTTATTCAACCTTCCTATAACGCGGCGAGTGCATATGGCCTAAGATAGAAACCGGGATGTAAAAAAGTCGAATTTAAAGTACGATCAAGCTAATTCGTAGTCGCGGTCTATGGAATCGGTCTGTCGCGTTATATGGAAACCGTGCTATAAGAATCTCAGAATTAGTACAAGTCACAGCATTCAGCACGTCTATAAATGTAAACTACATAATAAATTATAAATCGTTTTTAGTGAATTAAAAAGTTTTTATAGAAATACGATAAAACTTATATTTTTTATTATATTAGAGTTTATACAAAGATAAAGATATTATGAAAAATATAAAATAATTTTAATTTATTTAAAAATGAAGCAAAAGCTAAACTAAAAATCAGTATACGAACTTTTTCAAGCTTAATTTATTTGACCAAGATCAACTTCTCAACTTCTGTGAGAGAGCTTTCACAGTACTAAAATCGATGTCGTAAACAGCTATCACAAAAACTGGCGTGTTCATATAATCATATTGTAAAAGGTGAAATAGGTAATAACAAAACGATTGTATTAAAGTCTTCTACAATATACTAGCCAATTTGTAAATTGAGAGGAAGTAACTTATGAACTCTTGAAATAATATTTTTGCAATTTTAGCTCAGCGTAATATAAGTATGGAAACCGTGCTATCAGAATACCGCGTTATTGGAGTGTAAAAATAAATACTATGCAAACATTAAGAAAAAATATGTATGCTTCATGAAATATTCTTGTCACTTTTTAAGCAATTGCGTCAATGAAATAAAATCTAAAATTTTATTGCACATTATAGTAATGTAATGCAATGTATGTCGTATCGTATATATTACAAAAAATAACTTACAATAATAGATCCTCGCATGATTCCATGTCTTCCTCACTCTCTTCTATAAAGTTCAGAATTATACTATCCTCAATGTCCTCGGTTTTCTTAGTAGTCAGATAAAAGTATAAACTTTTAACAAGTGTGCATAAAATCATCGTGCAAGTAAGAAACAATAATTTAAATAGATCCGTCGGATTTTCAGTACGCCGGTGGAATTCATCTATAATGTTATTTATAGTATTCATTTTACAAAGAATAATTATTTTACAAAGGAGAAAATATGTAAAAGTTGGAAAAAAATTTGATATAAAATGCACTTTCAATTTTTTTAAGCGGGCAACTACATACTTGTTTTTCAATTCGACTCAATTTTGTTTTTTTTTTTTTTTATATTTATTTATTTATTTACATATATACATTATTTTCATATCTCAGTCAGACAGAGGTGCCTGGTATGAGAGATTATGAAAAACAGTTTTCATATAATATTTACATTTCATTTGACTATAATATCTATTTCATTAATATAATATCTATATATAACTCTTCAGTCTTCTTTTTCTTCAATTTCCATATAGTACTTCTTTATTTTTCTTTTAAAATTATCATTATCATTGGTCATCTTAATATAGTCTGGCAATTCGTTATATATTTGGTAGCACTCCATATGACATTTTCTCTCAAATTCTTTTTTCTATTGCGTTCAATGTGAAAATTGTTGTGTTGTCTCGTGTAGTGTTCATGTATATCTTGATTTGTGTCTATTGTTGCACTTGTTTTAATTCGGTTAAATTTCATTTTGTGTATTAGTTTGCATTTCTCTATTTTAATTATGTTATTTAGTGAATGATTATTTGTTTCTCTCTGCAAGTATTTGGTGGGTGTTAGATGTGGTAAATTATATGCTATTTTTATGGCTTTATTCATTATTCTCTGTATGTCATTTAGGTTTGCTTTAGTTGTTTGGCTCCATGTTGTTATGCCATATAAAATTATAGGTATTATTTGCGTTTTAAGAATTAGTATTTTATTTTTTTTGCCGAAAGAGTGGATCCTTTTCAATGCCCCTGTTAATGTTCCTATCTTTCTTTTTATTTTGTTTATATGGTCTGTCCATGTCAGTTTTTCATTTATTATCAGTCCTAAGTATTTTATGCTTTCCACTTCCTCTATTGCTCTATTATTCACTTCAATTTTTAGTTTAGTGTTCTCAGTATTTTTTCTATGTTTGAAATATATGTATTTTGTTTTATCTATGTTAATTGTTAGTTTATTTTCAGTTAGCCACTCGGTGTATATTTTCATGTCCGTGTTTATAATATCTTCGAGTCTTTTTTTATCCTTATCCGCATATACTATCGCTGTATCGTCTGCATATAATATGTATCTTCCCTTTAATTTTGCGTCTTTAAGGTTATTGGTGTATAATAGATACAATAAAGGTCCTAATACAGAACCTTGTGGAACTCCACAGGTTATGTTACATCCTCCACTTGTGAAATTTCCCACCTTCGTCCTTACCACTCTTTTCATGAGGAAATCTTTGATAATGCTGTAAGACAAACCCTCTACACCTAAATCTATTAGTTTATTAAGTAATATGCCATGATCTACTGTATCGAAAGCTTTTTGTAAATCAATAAAAATTGCAACTGTGTGCATATTTTCCTCAAGGTGCTGACTGATGGTATTAGTCAAATCTATTAGTTTTCAATTTAATTTTTCTTGTTCAATTTATTAATAGCTTTTAAAATACATAGAATTATTGGAAATTATTGCTAACTTTTAAATTTAAATTTCTCGCTATTTTATAGCATTTAATAATAAACATGATTTCTAAATTATCCAAAGTATGGGAAAAGATTTACATTTTTTAAAAGAAAAGAGAAATTTTATTTTTTATCTGATATGATTTAAATTTTCTTAAGTGCAAATTAAAGTGTCTAATATAAATATAGTGCATTAAATTTTTCCAGAAAATATAGCAAGTTAAAATAGATATTTGTTTTATATTGTAGCTAGTGAAAGAAAATATAAATTATTGTAATGATTGTGAAGAAGAGCGACATGAAGAAGCAATTCTTGCTTACTACTATTTTGGAAACATCTAATTTTTGGCGGAAGAAGTTCATATATGTTTTTATTTTATAATAATGAATTATAAAGACAATACGTTTTTTCTCACGATTTTGACCTGTGGGTGTACGATTATTATACGATTATTAAATTTTACACATTTTTTTTACATTTCACACAAGATTTTTGTTTTAGATAAAACAAACCGCAATTTCAATTACATGCAAATTAATAGATGGAAGGGAATTTTATACCCACCTGAGTTCAAAATTGAATTTATACGCATGCAAGATTTATACTCATCAATATACAAAATACTACCACTTTTTCATGACGGGTACACATTACTAAGTTATGTGGTCAACACGGGTTATTACTTTTGTCGGGGCTTTTGTCAAAATAAAATATTAAATTCTAAAGTTCTACTCAACTTTTTCATGATTTGTTTGTTCCAGTTTACACTAATCATAAATTATCTAACTATAATCAAACGAACTAATCATCAAACTACAATCAAATTATCTCGTTTATTTCCATCTCATAAGTGATTTTAAGTATTATGTTTTGAAATGTAGTATTTTATGTCGTAATAGGTACTATGCAATTTATTGAAATTCAATCTGCCACTGTTAGAAATACTTTGTACGTTCAAACGCCAATATAATTGTTTCGAGAGTCAACAGTTACTACATGCTGTAATAGAATATATACTGAGAAGTTACTTATTGCAAGTCCAAAATTGAAAACAATGGGACCTTAGAAACTTATTGAAGTAATAGTTGTTGAATGTTAGCGTCTCTCTTCTCCGACAAGTTAGATGAAATTGCTATTCTAAAATACAGACACGTGAACATGCATCATAGGCCTAAAATTCTATATTACTATCTCAGATTGTAATTTATTTTTTTCGACAAATAAATGATTCATTTTTAATTGAAATTTTGCACCGGTAGTGACATCCATTTCTACTTGAAAATATATATCAAGGGATGTTTCTAGGTGAATATAATACTATTCGGGGATTTGCTGCAAGAAGTAAAAAATAAGAATACATTTAAGAAAAGAATAACTATTTGGTTAATTATTAATATAGCTTGGTTGTAAAGAACATCACTGCAGCTTATAAAATCTGATTTTTGTTAAAAAAAAATATTACAAGATATTCTTTAATATGTATTACAAATAATTAAGGACAGTATTGCTTGTATGTCATATTGCAGAGACAATAAAATAACAGCTTAGTACCTATAAGTAACTAGCTACTTTGTACGTTTACATTTTTTTTATTAAAATAGTTACAAGCGATAATTTATTTGAGAAAATAATATTATAAAAACAAAATAAAATAGTTCTTGAATAACTGGCCAATACTAGAATAATTTTCTTTTTTAACTTCCCGTAGGGCAAGTTATAGTAATCGCAAAAAAATCGAAAATGAAAATTTTTATATATCTTTACGTTTCAGAGGTTTCTGAACATTTTGGCATACCTTAGAAAAAATGGATGTATGTGTGTGTGTGTGTGTGTGTGTGTATGTGTGTGTATGTATGTATGTATGTATGTGTGTGTATGTATGTGCGGATACAAATTTTCGTCGACGATTTCGGGAACACGGATCAACCGATTTGAATAATTCAAAAAACATTCGATCCGTATTGATAAGGAGACGTGCTGATTAGTTTTTGGCAAAGGCAGGTCAAGCCGTTCCGAAGATACGGGGCAAAAAGTTCCGAAAACGGTAACTCAGTTTTTAAGAGAACGGAGCGTCCGATTTTAATAATTCAAAAAACATTTTATTTGTATTGACAAGATGAAGAATCGATACAACTTTCATGAAGGTAGGTCCAGCGGTTTCGGAGATATAGAGGAAAAAGTAAAAAAATGAGCCATTTGGCGGTCAAAAATGATCATTAGACATATGCACATCAAATTATCAGACATTTTATAGAGATTTTAACAATAAGTATACATTTTGTTAACATTCCTATCGGTTCCGTACCAATGCTTATGCGTAAGACAGCGACGCGGCGCTTACGCGCTTTATATTTTGTCCCTATGTAGTTAAAGCAGTACGATTGCTTTGAAAAAAAAGTTCAGATCTTCCACAATATGTCAAAATAAAGAAAAAAAATTTTTTTCAAAAAAAACAAATTTTAAAAAAAAAAAATTTTTAAAAAAAAAATTTTTTTTTTCAAAATAAAACTAATTTTTTGTCCAATTTATAGTTTCTCAAAAATCTTATTTTTTCAAAGTAATTTTTTTTCAAAAATGTTAATCGTTTTAAAAAAAAAATAATAATTTTTGGTACGGGAAGTTCCAGCAATTTGCCTTAAGGCACGATGCCCTAATTGCCTTAAGACAGAATTCCACTTACAGCTAGTTTGATAATTTTAACAGCGATTTGTAAAATTTGGACTGCTTTAAACGTTACTGACGTTCGTAGTGCTGTGCTCAAAATTCAGTTTAGAAATCACAAGTTTTTAATTTCTAATTTTAAGTAGTAAAAACTTAATCTATTATCAGTGTTTCTACTAAATCAATCCTAATATATTTCCAGGTAAATAGTTTTTTCGTTTTTTGTGCTATATATTATATTTTAGTAAGAAGTAAGCATTAATTTTATCAGAACGAGATAGATCAATTACCGCATTGTCTACTAATAATAGGGGAGGCTGGGTACGATTGTCACAGTAGTGACACTCGTCAAACCCGCTAAACTATACTGATTTTGAGATAGGGTCCGAAGAGCGAAAGATGAAGTATGATTGTTCGAACAAGTTCCATATATCGCTTTCAGTCAGTGCCTTATATTATCATGATCTGTAGATCGCTGTGCTTTTAAAGACTCAAAAGTAAGTTTTCATGTTCGATTTCTTTCAATAATAACTATTAATTGTATACAAATAGATCACTTTTTTGTTATTTTGCTATATGTTGAACATTACTAGTAATTTACTAGCAACTAGCTTTGTTTTATGTGGCATGTATATGTTGTAACATTAATTTTTTGTCTTTTTTTGGGTGAAATTTAAACAGATCGAAAAATCTAACTTAACTTAGACAAAATACGGAAGAGAGAAGCGAAGGAAAATTTAATATAAAAAAGTAGAAATTTCACAAAGAATTCTTGTTCACTTTGTTTAAAAAATTATTATCAACGACAATAAAAGTCGCTATAAACCATTTTGATGTTTATACGCACTGTTTTTAACCTATTTTTTACCAGTCCACACCCCCAGGGATGGTTGTGACTCTCGCCCTTTTCTTGTATAATTTGATTTTTTACCTAATCCATCGTATTTAAGAACAGTATTTCAACATTTCCACGTGAACAAATGTTAAAATTACCTTTTAATTAACTTCCCGTAGGGCAAGTTATAGTAATGGCAAAAAATCAAAAATGAAAATTTTTATATATCTTTACGTTTCAAAGGTTTTTAACATTTTGGCATACCTTAGAAAAAATGGATGTATGTGTGGGTGTGTGTGTGTATGTGCATGTATGTGTGTGTGTTCGAATTAGAGGTGGGTCGTTGACGGTTTTGCCGTCAACGAAACGAAACGGTTATCGGGGTTTTGTCAACTAGTCAAATAACGAGTTATTTTTCAACTATATTTAATTTTAACGATTCAACGCTGGCAACGTTAAGAAACTGATAGTTGAAATAACTGTTTCATTGAAAGTTGGTAATATGAAGTTTGTTCTTATAAATATCAAGTTGATGTTGGATTTGATGAATAAAAAGAAATAAATGTGAATTGTCACATTTATTACACACACACACACACACACACACATATATATATATATATATCACATTTACTATTATTAGTACTAAGGTTTAATTTAAAAAACTTAAATATTTTCATTGCAGCAAAGCCATATACTGAAACATCAAATTTACATGTTATATAAAAATAGCAATATAAAATTATATAGTTATATAAAAATGTTATGAAAAATAAAAAATCAATGTTCAGGTTTAGTTTAAAAAAATTATTACAAGACAAATGCTACAAAAATTTTATGAAAAAATATTAACCATTGAAAACTATAATAAATGTAATTGATTTTCTAAAATTAAACGATTTGTTGCAAGCGCATGGTGTAAGTTTCTTTTAATATGTATCCGTACAACTGCAATATTATAAAAGCAGTAGCCTAACAATATGCGATTTTCATAGTATTAGTTGATCCTTTCACGTATTCATTCGAAACTTTAATTTGTCTCATGAAAATATTTAGAATAATTATGATATAGCTATAACAACAGTATATTATAGAATAAACGAAGTACTTAGTTTTTAACTAATCATAATTATTATCTAATCTATTTAAATTTTCTCACGTGTTTGTGTTCGTTCGTTTTCAATTATGTGTGATAAATCCACTCAGAATACTCATAAATTATTTATTGATTAAGTCGATTATTTACACATATCGGAAAGTTCATGTAACTTGCCTAAAGGCAAAATACCAATACCAACTAGTTTCATTTAGAAAAAGACTCTGTTGCAATGCATGGAATTTATATTTAAATTAAATCCTACATTTGATTTTTATCTGCCAATTAGATTCCCAAACACATTTCAAATTAAGCTCTTCTTAATTTCAACCGAATTCTATAAAACCCATGTCGTTATAGAACAAATAAATAATGTTTGTTTATGAAAACACAATATAACAATTCAATTCATATTTAACAACCAATAAAGTTGCAACATTCTACAATCTTTTTTGAACCCATATTGTGTTCATTTTTTAATTTAAAATTTTATGTGTTCAATAAATGTGCCTTAATTCGTAGTAAACAATGAATATAGTAAACAATCATAATAGACAAATAATTTACATAATAGTTGGTATATTTCAATAATACAGTCACATTTTGAATATTAAGTAAAACTTTTTTACAATACTATCTTTTGGGCATACTATTGAAAGTTCAAACAGGTATAAAGAATTAAAGATACAATAATTTATTGATTAAATTCTCCAAAGTTCGTATGATTTAAATTCAGATTTATCTTCCATTTTGAATATTGTTTGACCAACTATAGATTTTGATTTGGGGTAGGTACTTAATTTAGTTACATATCTGCGACATCGGATACTGGTTTTAACTGTAATAATAAAAGAAATTAGTAAATAACAAAACTTGAACAAAATTTCTGGTTCAATAAATAGATTGCTAAAATGGAAGCATGCAAAGCAGTTCCTCAAATGTAATCTGTCAACTAATATTCATTAATCGCAGTAATTATGATCATATATGTAATGTTTCTTCTAAAAATTTTAAATTTGTAAAGAATTACAATTTAAATTTATTTGAGATTCATTCAACCCTCCTATAACGCGGCGAGTGCGTATCGCGTAAGATAGAAACCGTGATGTAAAAAAGTCGAATTTAAAGTACGATCAAGCTAATGCGTAGTCGCGTTCTATGGAAACGGTCTGTCGCGTTAAATGGGAACCGTGCTATAAGAATTTCGGAATTAGTACAAGTCACAGCATTCAGCGCGTCTATAAAAATAAAATACATAATAAATTATAAATCGTTTTTAGTGAATTAAAATGTCCACATAGAGATACGATAAAACTTATATTTTTTTTATTAAAAAGTGTTTATATAAAGATAAAGATATGATAAAAAATATAAAATAGTTATATTTAATTTAAAAATGAATCAAAAGCTAAACTAAAAATCAATAAGCCAACAAAACTTTTTCAAGCTTAATTTATTTGACCAAGATCAACGTTCTGTGAGAAAGCTTTCACACAACTAAAATCGATGTCGTTAACTAAAATAGTTAATAACAAAACGATTGTACTTATATATATATATATATATATATATATATAGTACAATATATATATATATATATATATATATATATATACAGTAGAATCCGCTTAGTATGACATCGAAGGGACGCCGAAATCTCGTCATACAACCCGTCGTCATTAAAAGTGTACTGAAGGAAAATTATACTGTCTAAACCCAATGAACAACACATAGCATACATAAAAGAAGCATCTATCGAACTATGTTCAGAAAAACTTACATACATACGTACATAATTCCTAATTATATAAATATTATATTTATTATTTTTTAAACATTTGGTATCTGACCTCACATACGGGCTAAAGTGGAACAACCAGGGGGCGAACAGATGCAATTTCTTCTATTAAATTTTAAAGGCATTTTACGCTACATTATTGAACCAACGCAAAATATTAATTCTGTGGGTACATTTGTTAAAAAGACAACACAGTACATTACATTGATCTGCTATCAGTCAGAAATATTTATCAGAAGAGCCGGAATGGAATAACAATTTATTCAATTATTCTCTTGTAAATTTTTTTTTTAAACTTTACTATTTTATTGCTTACACGCTTACACCATTGCCAAAGTAAAGGTTCAGCTGGTCCTTTTTATCGCAGTCATGTGCTGCTTATCTTCTGATAGCAAAGTCATAAGAATAAAGGTGATGGCTGGTTATGAAATTATACATTTTTCGCCCTCTACTATCAAATATAATTGTGAAAAAAAATCTAATTTTATTTGTTTATGAGATATCCGTGGTGTAAGTAATCAGTAATTTTTGATTGATTTCTTTACATAATTTTATTGTAAAAACAGTCCCTGGTGCTATTGTGCACAAAAGACGTAGCAATTGCTTTCGTAGACTTAGCCACATCATGTAAAATCTTGTCGGTGATTTTAATTGGACATATTTTTTTGCAAAAATGGGTCATTATAAGCGACATGTCAATGTAAGCGATGTCAATATATCCGACTATACAGCTGTTCTTTTAAGGAATTTTATATGGAAACCAAATTCCTAGTGCGATTACGTCATATTAAGCGGTTGTCAATATATCCGGCGTCATACTAATCGGATTCTACTGTGTATATATATATATATATATATATATATATATATACTAGTCAATTCATAAATTGAGCAAAAGTTACTTATGAACTCTTGAAAAAAGCTCGTGTTATTTTTGCAATTTTTACTCAGCGTAATATTAGTATGGTAACGGTGCTGTCAGAGTACCGCGTTATTCGAAAGTAAATATTAAATACTGTGCAAACAGAAGTATTAAGAATTTTTTTGTATCAATCATTAAATATTCTTGTTAATTTTTAAGCAATTTCGACAATGAAATAAATTCTAAAATGTTATTGTACATTATAGTAATGCAATATAATGTATATCGTATATTGTATATAATACGAACAATATCTTACTATATTAAATCCTCGCATGATACCATGTCTTCCTCACTCTCTTCTATGAAATTCAGAATGATTCTGTCCTCAATAGCTTCAATATTCTCACTTTTTCTGGTTGTCATATAAAAGTATATACTTTTAATAAGTGTGCATAGTATCATTGTAAAAGTTAGGAATAATAATTTAAACAAATCCGTCGGATTTTCGGTACGCCGTTGGAATTCATCTATAATGTTAGTTATTGTATTCATTTTACAAAAGGAAAAAATATGTAAGAGTCGGAAAGAAATTTTATATAAATTGCACTTTCATTTTTTTCAACGGGCGACTACATACTCGTTTTTCAATTCGACTCAATTTTGTTTTCAATTTTATTTTTTTTGTTCAATTTATTAATAGCGTTTAAAATACATAAAATTATTTGAAATTATTGCTACCTTTTAAATTTAAATTTCTTGCTATTTTATAGCATTTAATAATAAACAAGATTTCTAAATTATCCAAAGCATGGGAAAAGATTAACAATTTCTGAAAGAAAAAGCATCTTTTATTTTTAGTCCAATATGATTTAAATCTTAAGTACAAAATATAGTGTCTAATATAAATAGAGTGCAGTAAATTTTTCCAGAAAATATAGCAAGTTAAAACAAATATTTTTTTTAGCTAGTGAAAGAAAATATAAATTATTGCAATGATTGGGAAGAATAAATTGTAAGAGCGACAAGAGGAAGCACTTCTTGCTTACTACTATTTTGGAAACATCTAATTTTTGGCGGAAGAAGTTCATATATGTTTTTATTTTATAATAATGAATTATAAAGACAATACGTTTTTTCTCACGATTTTGACCTGCGGGTGCACGATTATTATACATTCGGATCTTTATAATTTTACACATTTTTTTTACATTTTTACATTTTACTAATTTTTTTTAGATAAAACAAACTGCAATTACAATGACATGCAAATTTATAGATGAGAAGGAATTTTATACCCACCTGAGTTCAAAATTATACGCATGCAAGATTTATACTCATCAATATACAAAATACTACCACTTTTTCATGACGGATACCCTCGTTACTAAGTTATGTGGTCAACACGGGTTATTACTTTTGTCGGGGCTTTTGTCAAAATAAAATATTAAATTCTAAAGTTCTACTCAACTTTTTCATTGATTGATTTGTTTGTTCCAGTTTACACTAATCATAAATTATCTAACTATAATCAAACGAACTAATCATCAAACTACAATCAAATTATCTCGTTTGTTTCTATCTCATAAGTGATTTTAAGTATTATGTTTTGAAATGTAGTATTTTATGTCGTAATAGGTACTATGCAATTTATTGAAATTCAATCTGCCACTGTTAGAAATACTTTGTACGTTCAAACGCCAATATAATTGTTTCGAGAGTCAACAGTTACTACATGCTGTAATAGAATATATACTGAGAAGTTACTTATTGCAAGTGCAAAATTGAAAACAATGGGACCTTAGAAACTTATTGAAGTAATAGTTGTTGAATGTTAGCGTCTCTCTTCTCCGACAAGTTAGATGAAATTGCTATTATAAAATACAGACACGTGAATATGCGTCACGTCTAAAATCATCATCAGGCCTAAAATTCTATTTAATCAGGATAGTAAAATAAAATGATTTATTTTTAATTAAAATTTTGCATCGGTAGTGATATCCATTTTTTCTTAAAAATATATATCGAATGGTGTTTCCAGGTGATTATAATGCCATTCCGGATATTGTTACAAAAAGTAAAAAAAATGGCATTAAATTTAAGAAAATATTAACTATTTGGTTAATTTCTAATATAACTTAGTTGTAATGAACATCACAGAAGCTTATAGAATAATCTGCTTCTTGTTAAAAAAAATTATTTACAAGATGTTCTTTAATATGTACTACAAATGAAAATAATTAAGGTTAAGTATTGTTTGTATCGTCATATTGCAGAGACAATAAAATAACAGATTAGTACCTATAAGTAACTAGCTACTTTGTACGTTTACCAATTTTTCATTAAAAATAGTTACAAGCGATAATTTATTTGAAATAACAATTTAATAAAAACATTATAAAATAGTTTTTAAATAACAGACCAATACTAGAATTTTAACAGCAATTTGTAAAATTTGGACTACTTTAAGCGTTACTGACGACGCTAGTGCTGTGGTCCAGCAATCACAAATTTTTAATTTTCAAGTAGTAAAAACGTAATCTATTATCAGTGGCTCTACTAAATCAACCCTAATATATTTCTAAGTAAATAGTTTTTTCGTTTTTTATGCTATATATTATATTTTAGTAAGAAGTAAGTATTAATTTTATTAGAACGAGATAGATCAATTATCGCATTGTCTACTAATAATTGGGGAGACTGGGTACGATTGTCACAGTAGTAACACTCGTCATAACAGCTAAACTATACTGATTTTTAGATAGGGTCCGAAGAGCGAAAGATAAAGTATGATTGTTCGAACAAGTTCCATATATCGCTTTCAGTCAGTGCCTTACCTTAAACATATTCTGTAGACCACATTGCTTTTACTAGCAACTAGTTTGTTTTATGTGGCAGTGTGAATTTTCAACAGATTAACTTAACAAAGACGAAAGAGTAAATGAAACAAAAATTTGACATAAGAAAAGTAGAAGGTTCACAAAGAATTCTTGTATACTGTGTTTAAACAATGATTATCAACGGCAATAAAATCGTCGGTATAAACCATTTTGATGTTTATACGAACTGTTTTGAACCTATTTTTTGTCAGTCCACACCACCAGGGACGGTTGTGACACTCCCCCTTTTCTTATTTTAAAACTAATCTGTCGTATTTAAGGACATTATTTCAGTATTTTCTCATAGACAAATGTTCCTTTATTATTAATTATTAATTACGTTTCAATATACTATTCTCCCAGCAAAATTAACAAAAAAGTTGTACAACCATACCCAATCTGTCCTACTAAATTTATGAAAATACTTCTCATCTGTTACTGCTCTATTATATTATATATTACCGATTTTTGATTGCTGTTCAACTAATAAGAAATATAAAAAAGTTTTATTAGGGACCCTTCTTGGTTCTTACAAATGACGCTTGTTCAATCCTTGTTTAAGATAAACGACGTGCTATATATTACATGAAACTATAAGTGAGCTGTCGACATGATAATAGTCCCCAGAGTTAGACCCTGATCAAAGGCGCAGCCTAAACGCATGCCATTTGACAAATAGACCCTCAATATTGAGTATCTTGACAAAACTTCATTTGTTTCAATTAAATATAGCACTTAAGCACTCAATAGAGTTATTGAGCAAGATTTTTGCTATTTTTTTAACTATTTATTAATGTAAACCTATACATTTTTGGTAATTTTACGAATAATTATTTTTTCACATTTGAAAATTTTCAATGTTCTAAAATTTATCTAAAAATGTTACACATTTTGAAAATTTTACATCAAAAATTTTATAAATGGATTAAGGTTATTAATTCTTTGAATATACTTACAATAAACTAAACGTTTTATGGGTTTTTGATGTAGTTCTAACACATTCTTTTTGTTATTTTTTAAGCCATATACTTTTTATATCGAATTCTTGTTTATGATTTTTCAACATATTTCTATTGATATTTTCAAATTCCTGAAAAAGCCAATTTGGTAATTTTGTTTTTCTGACGTTTTAAGCCATTCTGAATCGAATGAGACCAAATTGGGAAAAAGTATTTTTTCCTTTTTCCAAATTTCGTCTCATACTTTTCTCAAATTTTGGCTGTGTGTGTGTACGTAAACCGATTTTTAATCTTTCCTCAACGTTTTCTCTAAAACGGCTGGACCGGTTTCAAAAATTTAAAAGCCATTTGGTGTCATTTGATAAGGACTAGCGTTCGTCAATTTTTTACGACGATCACCTAATCCGTTTATTTGTAAATAGCAAAAAAATGATAATTTTTTATAAAAATGATAAAACTGTCACGACGCTAATTAATTCTAACGACACCAGAATCACTCCGATTTGTATTTTGGAAATTGCTTTAAACTTTTACATACTGCAGGCAATAAATTTAGATATTATTGTAAATGTATGTTCCCCAATGTCCACAAATTCATATCAAACAAATTGCATACAAACACAATAATATTAAATTTTAAACAGGTACGTTTCTGTCAGAAAGCGGCAACGAGTTACAAGTACATTGTTTTCAAATCAGTGCTAAGTGGTAAGGGTTAATTTTATTCACGGATTATCAATATAGCCTTCTCTATAATATAATGTATTGAGTTTCAATTTTAGTTAAAATCGAACAAGGTTAAAACCGAACAATAATGATAATACGAACAAACCTAAAATTGCAAAACATATAAGTAAATTTGGACTTTTGTCAATTTTGTATCAAATATTATTAAGTGAATTAAATATAGATCATATATGTTTTCTGCTTGCGTCATTGTTTTTCCTTTTTTTATTTCATGTAATTGTTTAATGAAAAAACATTCATTCGTTTATGTTCATTTACAAAATGTTAACTTAGAAAACTTAGAAAAATTACATTGATCTCTAAAACCAACCTTATCTTCAAAGTCTCTATCATGTGACAAAAACTTTTGCCGTTATTAAAATTTATTATTCATGATATCCTCGCAATATAACGTGAGCCGAAGCTGTTTATGAAATAGTAAGTCGAATTAAAGCTACTTCGAAATTTTACTTTTATTCATTTTACTTTCTTAGTGATGCATGTTTTATTTATTAATGTTTAACATATTGCTGGTTACTTAAAACAATTTGTTTTCTAATATCAAACGACTTAACATTCGATGAAATTTTAAATGTAAATAAATAAAAGCATACATATGAGCTTCACGCTTTTAAAATGTATTAAAAACTGATCATATTATTGATAAATGTTTGTTTATTCGAGCAATATAAAGTGTAATTAATTGACATATTTGGTCTTTAATAAAATCGGGAATCAAATGTAAATTCATCACCAAATAATACAATTTAATATTAAGTCAATCAAAAACTGTAAATTTTTTGTCACATTAGTAATAATATAATACTGAAACATAGATATGCCAATGAATAAAAAAATGTACGTTATATATGATTATTTTAAAAACACTTATTTATTTTATAGTTTTTTCTATAATGAAAACATTATATAAGACACGGAGCTGCCATCTATTACAATGCAAACTAGTCGATAAGTGATGTAAGAAAATACATGTACCTGATTACATATATAAATAATATATATTATATATATATATATATATATATATATATATATATAAAGACTTTAATTATTTATTAAGCTACATAAATAAAAAAAAATATCCGAATCCTGGCTGGAGCACGAGACAGATAGATAAATGTAAATATAAGGCCAGAGTTTAATAGTATAAAACAAAAAATTATTGCAAACATTATTTGAGCACTAATCGTACTTTGAAAAGTACAGTGGAAAATTCAAATTTAGAATATGAGACTTTTTTATAGTCTTTAAACGGTATGAAACTAAAATTTTAATATTTTGTTTGAGTTTGACTTAGAAAATAAAATAATGAGAGTTCTGACATACATAAGTGTTACACTTATGTATTTATTTTGGTCCCATAAGTGTAACAATATACAACATAAA